>NC_090801.1:18585553-18820553 GCF_036512215.1 Solanum lycopersicum | reverse complement strand
TGTAGATCAATGATTTTTTGCAAGTTCCTTACTTCAACTTTTTTAAGCAAATAATGTATTATCTTTTGAAAACTCTTCAAGAGTTTCAATTCTAGTTATCAACTTGCATAACAATACTTGTATATGTTTCATGAATTTTGAATCAATTTAATCCTTATAAGGATTATGAACAAGTTCTCCAAAAACTTGCACATACTTAAGATTTTGAATCCTTCATGACTTTTCATATTAATTTTGTGAAGTGATTGAAAACATTCAATATTAAACATATGACGTCTTCTAGTGCCTAAATTGCAAGTCAAATAAGTTTTACGCTTACCAATATACAACATTTCACTTTTCACTAGATAACTATTTCTACATCAGCATGCTTTAATAGACGTCGAATTTATATCCTCGTAATCTATTACAACATGCTATTGTATCGAAGATATCGTCAACGATATATTATTTTGTATTGTTTTACAATACGACATATTGAGATCTCATCACTTCATTATTTTTAGGTAGCTATCCCTCTCCTCATGAAGTGTTATGTCGTATGTTCTTCAAGAGCAAATTGTCTCCTTATTATGATCGTTTTGATTCTTTGATCCTCCCCCCTTTTCAAGAATTATTTTATTTGAAATTGTTTAGTCTATCATGCTTCATGCATGTCTTAGACTCTATCCTTAAGGGATATTCAATAGGAGTATTTAGAACTCTTGTGTTGCTTCTAATCTCCCCCTTATGTTAGACAAACTAACATATATCTCAATCTTTTGGAGAATCTATCTTTGTGCATCATGATATATTCATTGGTTATATACTACATGTTACAACCCGAATTCGAAAACTAAAGGGTTTCGAAGCCGTTTCGCAACTTCGGCAATTTTTCTAAATGTTTTGGAAAAATTTATAATTTAGGAAGTCGTCACTTGATTTTTAAGAAAAATCAAGAAAACCATTTAAAAAGGAGTTTTTGTAAGAAAATATTTTAAATAAAACTAGAGTCGGGTAAGGGTTCAAATAATTCTCTAAAAAAGGGTTTAGGCATCTTAGAGAATCCGCTACACACGGTTGACCGACGCATTTTAAAAAATGACTAATTTTTAATGAGAACGTAAATTACTTTTAAAAATATTGTTGAAAACTTGAATTAAAATCTTTTGATACTTCTAACAATCTTAAGAAAAAATCTAACATGAAAGTTTTGAACAATACAAGTAATTGAAGCTCACCAACATTGACCAAGGGACCTTGTTTAACAACTATGAAAGGATATAGAAAATTCTTAAATTATCATACAAAGTCTAACTTAAATTAAAAGACAACTAATTTATTTTAAGAAACTTAACAATTTTATCCTATTCAAAAATTTGAACTAAATAGTTAGTTCAAACTCATAAACATGGATTCAAAGCTAATTACCAACTATAAAAGAATATGGACAATTCTTAAGTTAATCTAAGAACTTAATTTGTCTAATATAAAAAGAGATATTGAAAATTTAAATACTTATTAGACGAATGAACATTAAAAAAAAATATAAAAAAAGTCATTAAGAAAAATAATCTCCAATCACCTAAGTTAAGGAAAAGTTTAATAAAAGTTAGCATTCACAATAAAAAAAAAATAATAATAACAATGTGAAGTAAATATTAAATGCAATTTCCAATCCCTGTTCGACCATTATGAGGGCTGAAATGCTGCAGACTGCTGCTGCTTCAATTTTGGGGTTTTAACCCAGATTTGCTCTTCATGTTTCAGCCTTTTGAGGCAGCTGCTACTGCTGGTTTTTTTGGGTCTCAACCTGATATATCAGCTTTCCTTTTATAACTTGATAGAGGTTGACTCAAAGTTGATCGAATGCAACAGACGGTAGTCCAAAATGAACTCAATAGAAGAGGGTTCACGCGGAAAAGAAAAAAAGAAAAAAATATTAGAACCAATATGAGACGACATATAATTAAGCTAATGATTTAAGACCTATGGCGGCTGTAAAAGTGCACAACTTAATGTTAGGATCGAATTCACGCACACACACTAGATGAATGAAGAACACAAGAACTTTCAAGAGAAAGAGATGAGAAATCTAGAAAGAGAGAGAGAGAAAACCCATATTCCGTGGTAACACCCCGTAAGTAAACTTCCACGGCGGTGAGGTATATTTATATTAATAAATCAGAGTATTTTTGGTTACAGAGAATAAATAGAGACTAAATAGGAAAGCCTAAAATAGAGAATAAATAGGAAAGCCTAAAATTAATCCGACTTCACTACCTAACAATTCTCCTACTTGGAGACTGACTCAGTCATCCAAAAAATACATTTTCAAAAAAAAAAATCTCTTCATCATCAACATCTTTTACCGCACCGCAACATCTGTAGCAACAACTACAGAAGACCAACTGAGGTTTTACATAACCTCAGTTTCCCAACTTCAACACATTTCGTCAACATGTCTGCCGGTTTCTTTGCACCCTCTATCTTCTCCAAGCACATATCACCATCCTCCACTGCCCTGCGAGTGAAATGGTATCGCCTTCTGATGCACTTTGTCTTCGAATGATAGAATGGATTTTTCACCAACTGTATGGCACTCTGGCTATCTGAGTAAAGAATCTTCTCGCTCTGCCAGCCATATCATCTCTTTCCAGCTTCAGCTATTGCCACATACTCAACTTCAGTAGATGAAAGATAAACACACTTCTGAAGCCTGGACATCCAACTCACTGTTGTTCCACCTATGATGTAAATGTACCCGGATGTACTCTTGCTCGAGTCAACATCCCCACCAAGATCAGCATCCACAAAACCCTGTAGAGTCACCTTGCCTTTGCCAAAACAAAGTGAAGTATTGGATGTACCTCTCAGATATCTCAGAATCCACTTCACAGCTTCCCAATGCTCTTTCCCAGGGTTCGCCATGTAACTGCTAACAACTCCCACTGCATGTGCTATATCAGGTCTAGTGCAGACCATAGCATACATCAAACTACCAATTGCTGAAGCATATGGAACAAGTGCCATGTGATCACGCTTCTCGGCAGTCTTGGGTGACTGCTCCTTTGACAATTTATAGTGATTTGCCAATGGAGTAGTCCTGGGTTTAGCATCATTAACCCTGAATCTGCTCAGCACCCTCTCAACGTACAACTCCTGAGATAGATTTAAAGTGCCAGCAGATCTATCCCGAGAAATCTTCATCCCCAAAATCTATTTTGCTGGACCCAAATCTTTCATCTCAAACGTTGCAGACAACCTTGTCTTCAGATTGTTAATCTCCCTCATACTAGATCCTGCAATCAACATATCATCCACATACAAGAGTAGAATGACATATGAATCAGTGTATTTCTTGAAGTAACAACAAGGATCCTTTTCAGCTTTGCAGAATCCACTCTTGGTCATGAAGGAGTCAAACTTCTTGTACCACTGCCTTGGTGCTTGCTTTAGTCCATACAAGCTCCTGGTGAGCTTGCACACCATGTGTTCCTTGCCTGGAACCACAAATCCTTCCGGTTGCTGCATATAGATTTCTTTGTCCAGATCTCCATTTAAAAATGCTGTTTTTACATCCATTTTCTCTAGATGCAAATTCTCCGATGCAACAACACTCAACAGAATTTGAATAGAGGTTAACTTCACAACAGGAGAGAATATTTCAGCATAATCAATACCTTTCCTTTGTGAATATCCTTTAACCACTAAACGAGCCTTGAACCTTTTTTTTCCATCTGGTTCAGTCTTGATTCTGTACACCCACTTGTTCAGCAAAGCTCTCTTCCCTACAGGTAGCTCAGTCAACACCCATGTGTTGTTCTTCTCAAGTGACCTCATCTCATCATCCATGACTTGCTCCCACTTGATCGAATCCTGCACCTGTAGGGCCTCATCAAAAGACTTTGGTTTCCCTTCATCAGTCAGCAATAGATAGTGTAATGAAGGTGAATACCTATCTGGTGCCCTGATGGATCTGGATGATCTCCTTAAAACCTGCTCAGGTGTAACTTGCTCCACTTCAGATTCTTTAGTAGGAGTTGGTTGAGTATCTGCTTTGACATCTCTGGGGTTACTCTTCTTCAACTCAACCTCAACTCCCACTTGCTTTGTAATCTCTAGAACCTTCTGCTCTATGTCCTTGTACAGGACAGACTCATCAAATGTCACGTCACAATGTCTCAGGATCTTTCTGTTCTTGTCATCCCAAAACCTGTAACCAAACAAATCAGAACCATATCCTATGAAGTAACACTTCACAGCCTTAGCATCAAGCTTGTCTCTCTTTTCTGGATCAACATGAACATAAGCAGTGCAACCAAAAGTCCTCAAGTGTGAGTACTTGAGTTCTTTTCCTGTCCACACCTCCTTTGGAATCTTGAACCCTAGAGGAACTGATGGTCCCCTGTTGATCAAGTATGCAGCGGTGCTCACAGCATCCGCCCAAAGTGTTTTGGGCAGCCCACAGTGTATCCTCATACTCCTTGCACGCTCATTCAATGTTCTGTTCATCCTCTCAGCAATTCCATTCTCCCTTGCCTTACCAGGAACTGTTCTCATCAATCTGATTCCCTCAGCTGCACAGAATGCCTTGAACTCTGATTTTTCATACTCTCCTCCTTTGTCAGACCTAGGCATTTTACTTTCAAACCGGTCTGATTCTCAACTTCAGCTTTCCACTTCTTGAAAGTTGCAAACACATCTGATTTATTCTTCAAGAAGTAAACCCATACCTTCCTGCTGAAATCATCAATGAAGGTAACATAGAATCTGGATCCTCCAAGTGATGATACTGGAGATGGTCCCCAAACATCTGTATGAACAATTTCCAACCGCACTTTCTTTGGCTCTCTAGGAGTCTTTGTGAAGCTTACTCTTTTGTGTTTGCCCATAACATAGCTCTCGCAAAAACCCATATAAACAGACTTTAGACCCTCTAATTCTCCTTTTGCAACCAACATCTTCATTCCTTTAGTACTCATGTGTCCAAGTCTGTTGTGCCACAAACATTAATCGGAAGCACCTTCAGCAACAATGTCCATGTTTATACACCCTGCAGTGGTGTACAAGGTTTCAAATTTGGTGCCACGAGCTAATACCATAGCACCTTTCACGATCTTCCACGAACCTTTCCCAAACTCTGCTGCATATCCCGTGCTATCCAACTGACCAACAGAGATCAGATTTTTCTTGATCCCATGAATATATCTGACATCCTCCAATGTCCAAAGGTTTCCCGAGGTGGTCTTTATGAAAACATCCCCCTTTTCTTCAATCTCTAAGGCTTTATTGTCAGCAAGATATACTTTTCCAAAATTTTCAGATTTGAAATTTTGGAACAATTCCTTGCTTGGAGACGAATGGAAAGATGCACCAGAATCCAAAATCCATGATTCAACCGGGCTGTTCACACTAAGGATTAGAGCATCCCCAATGTCCTCTACTGAATTACAGAATCATTGTCATCTCCAAATTTCTGATTCTGTTTCTTCTTTGGCTTTGTACAGTTCGTCCTAAAGTGCCCTTTTTCTCCATAGTTCCAACAAGTCACGTTTGATCAGTTCAGGAATTTTCCTTGATTTTTTGATTTTGATCGACCATGTTGATTTTGGCCTTTTGTATTACTTCTCCTCTTTCGATCAACGCTGAGAGCACTGCCTGATGAATCTTCCACTTCTCGTTTGTGAATACTTTTGCTAAGAACAACATCACAAATTTAATCAAACTTCAGTTTCTCAGATCAACGGGAATTTCTAATCGTAGCAACAACAGTATCCCAAGAATCGGGCAGAGATGACATCAAAATCAACGCCTTAATTTTATCTTCAAAATTAATATCCACAGAATTGAGTTGACTCACAATCATATTGAACTCGTTTATATGATCAGAAACGGATCCATTCTCAGACATCTGTAAATTGAACAATCTATGCATCAAATATACCTTGTTCATAGCCAATGATTTTTCATACATGTTTGACAGTGCCTTCAACAGACCGGACGTAGTCTTCTCATTCACAATGTTGAACGCCACATTTCTTGACAAAGTCAACCGGATCAACCCTAGAGCCTGGCGATCCTTGAGTTTCCACTTCTCCTCCGTCATGGATTCTGGCTTCACCCCGGTCAACGGTTCATGAAGATCTTTCTGGTACAGATAATCTTCGATCTGCATCTTCCAGAAACTGAAATCGGATCCATCAAACTTCTCGATTCCAAGCTTCGAACTATCCATTTTCTGTGATCGTGTTGAATCTCCTTAGCTCTGATACCAGTTGTTAGGATCGAATTCACGCACACACACTAGATGAATGAAGAACACAAGAACTTTCAAGAGAAAGAGATGAGAAATCTAGAGAGAGAGAGAGATAGAAACCCCAATATTACGTGGTAGCACCCCATAAGTAAACTTCCACGGCGGTGAGGTATATTTATATTAATAAATCAGAGTATTTTTGGTTACAGAGAATAAATAGAGAATAAATAGAAAAACCTAAAATAGAGAATAAATAGAAAAACCTAAAATTAATCAGGCTCCACTATCTAACACTTAAGACTTAACAAACAATAGAAATCAAAATAGGCGTTATAAGCGTATAACAAGTTTAAAAGTTTATTGCCATAACTTTCAAATACAATTAACGCAAAATATGTCAACGCTAGGCAAAATTCTCAAATAGAACTAATCCTAAAGAAGCACTATGATATTTTATAACTTACTTATCATATCATTGAACTTACCTAAGCCTAAAAAGTAGTAGAGAAAAGGGATGAGTTGTGATTATCCTAAAACAGGTTGAGTATGTACCTCGGTTAAACCATACCATGAGTCGATCACATTTAGCAAGAAGTGAACGCAAGTGAGTACAAGAGTGTAAGGTGAAACAAGAAGATAGATTCAAACTGAAATACAAGGAAGGGATGTGAGTCTGAGCTTCCATGTATAACAACAAATAAACATTAATTCTAACTTCTAGACAACAAGCAGAACAACAGGGAATCAATCGTAAAATTCACATTAATCAAGGATGGTGAATTATGGAGAAAACAAAAGCATATGGAGTTGCAAGATTATCGGAAAAGCATCCAAAAAAAATAAATGAAAAGATGCAGACCAAAAGCTATTTCCATTTTTAAGATCGAAGCAACGCTCTTGATGAAGAAAAAAAACGAACTTGGGAGAATTTTAACAATTCTTGGAATTAAATTTAAACCAAGACAAATTCCTTTATGCTTATGGAAAATAGTAACACAACTTAAATGAGAAGAGAATTAAACTAAAACGAACATAACCAGTGACTAACATCCCACTAGTTTAATACAGTAACAAATTGTGAGAGCATTTACAGCAACCAAGAACAACCATTAAATTTAAGCTAAATATTCCGAACCAACACTAAAACGACTTGGGAAACTGCCTCACATTTGAGCAAAAAATCAAGATGACAATTAAGTATCGGCCATAAAAATTTAAGAAACTTTAGAAAGAGTTAAAATAACCCTCTTGGGAGAAAATAGGATTACTAGACACATACATAGCTATTTAAATATAGTTCAGCACATAGACAGTAAAAGAAAAAAAATTAGCTTTAAATATGAATTCATACATCATGAGAACAAAGAAGATAACAATCATATCTAATTCACAAGCGATAAACAAATGAGTACTAGAAACAGGGGAAAACTATCTCAAGAGACTATGACAAGTCCTGAGCAAACAACGAACAAGATATTATCTTTCTAGCAATGGAATTATGGGGATATCGATAACTAACAGGCTGATTCAGACATTTAAGCTTCAGACAAATGAAAGCAATCTAAAAACATAACAAGCAGAACACTTTAAAATGATCATAACAAAAGTTTAACCTTTAGCAAGATTAAATACACAATAGCAAAATGTCATACAAACAAAACTTCATATGGATTCAAAGAGAATAACGGTGAGGAAAAGGATACAATATACTCATATTAATCACAACATGAAAGAACATGATGCGAAAATTTGAAAATATAGCCTTGGATTTAAACTACTTATTCTACCAAATGAAAGACAAAGGCTGAAAAGAGAAATAACATAAACACCATATTTCAAAATAAGGAATACAAGATTGTATTTAACTAGACAGTACTATAGCTGGAAAAAAAAGAACTCATTTGAATCGACTATATTATATCGCTTCCTCTGTATATGAAATCAATGCCTAAAATATTCAATCATAAGAATAGAAACTAAACACCACATTATATAAATAATAACTATGATTATAAAATCAAGAACAAATGGCAACTAGATCGAAATATCTTAAAACAACAAGTTTACATAGATGTTGAGACAAATCAAACAAATAAAGCTTAAATAGGATACTGGGAATGCAGATTATACTAAGACCGTGGACATAACTCCTAAACTACTACTAATACACAAATAAATTCCTAAAGAAACATAAGCAAACTAAAAGGAAAAGTGAAAAAAAATATATGGTTCTGGGCAACGAATCGGAACGACGAGTTACTACTAATACACAAATAACTTCCTAAAGAAACATAAGCAAACTAAAAGGAAAAGGGGAAAAAAGAGTTACCTGGTTCTGGGCAACTAACCGGAATGACGAGTTTGACTGAGAAGATTTTGTTAGGATCGAATCCACCCACACACTTGATGAATTAAGAACACAAGAACTTTCAAGAGAAAGATATGAGAGAGAAAGAGAGAAACCAATATTTCGTGGTAACACCCATGAGTAAACTTCCACGGCGGTGGATACATATATTAGTAATTTAGAGTATTTTAGGCTGCCCCGAACCCCTCCTTCGGATGGGGGCCCCATAACCCCCTAATAACCTCACCGTAGACGTTAAATCGCGTGAACATTAATATATAACAGTGAACATTAATATATGACAGTACATTAAATATTAATCAGGCTCCACAACCTAATAGATTCCACCATCTCTCTAAACTCGAACAGACACAAAAGCCACATAATTTTAAACTATCGTACCAAGAATTTCCAAAACCTTTAGGGTACACTTTTATATCCAAAATCCTCCTTTGAACAATAAAAGAAGTCTATTTATAAGGGGGGAAAGGGAAGAAAAAAGGGTCTGGATCGATGTGGGACTATGGGTAATTTAAAATTCTTCAGAGGGTAAGGCATTATAGTTGGAAGGTGTAATAATCCCACGGAAAAATGATTTGGAGAGCTTGATTCTTGAGAAGGACGATTGAGGTATCAAGATCGCAACACATGTCTCGTTTAAGGATGTTCTTGTACGATTTGCATACTGAAAGGATAAGGGAGAGAGGAGAGGACGACGCAGGTCTGGGTCGGGTTCACTGGAGCTCGAATTTTGCAACGTGAAGAAGAAATGGGGCCATTGGGTGTGTTGTGTGTTGCTGCCTGTTTGCTGGAAAATGGGCATAGTAATATGAAAATGGGCTAGAAATTAAAATAAAATGGGTGTTGGGTTATTCCAATTGTATTGGGGGAAATTTAGCAAAACAACAATATTTTAGTTTTTAAGGGGACTCCTTAACAACATTTCAACTATTTAGTAAAAATAGCAATATTTTAATTTGTTAACATGAGAAGTTATGTATTTTTTTTTATTATTTAAGAGAATATGTATATATTTAATGTTAAGAATTGGAGAAAATAATGGAAATAAAGCATTGAAAAGGTAACAACGATTTTCATAATTGTTAACTTGCATTTAAAAAGCTGAATTTTTGCCATTTTTTAGTTGAGCGTCTTTTTTTTCGTTTGTATCAACTTTTACTGTACTTTTCCTTTAAATTTGTATCCTTTCTTAAATTGTGTCAGATACTCTATGTTATTTGACATACTTTTTTCACAGTATATTTATTTATTTATCAGAATTTTGTATTCTTTCTTAAATCATATTCATTCTAATATGTATGTCATTTGTATTTGCTTTCATTCTAGTTTTCATGTATTAATAATGAAACTTGTATTTATTTATTAGTTCGTATTCATTCCAATACGTATGTCAATGAATCTGTAGTTTTTTAGTATAAACATATTTGTATTCATGTAGTTTTTTGTATTTATTTTTCTCTTTAAAATTATGTTTCTTTCCTAAGTCGTATTCATTCCAATAGGTATATTATTTGTATTTTTATTATTCTAGGTTTTATATTGTATTAAGTATAATGATATATAAAATACAAAAATAATATGATGGAAAAGTGAAATAAAACTGAAAAACAATAAATGAATATTTGTTATAATCATTCTTAAATAAAATGCATAACTAGTTGGTATACCTTTGGAATGAACATCAATTACGAACAAATACAAGATTCATAAAATATGCAACGTGAGATTTTGAATAACTACAAATATTAAATGCATATGTATTCGTTTGAATACGAATAGAGAAATGATAAAAAATTCTATAGAAAAAAAACTATAAAAACAAAACAAACTAATAGAAAATTGTTCTTCCTATAAATAAAATACACAACTAATTAGCATACCTTTATGATGAATACAAATTAAGAAAAACTACAAAATTCATGACTATACAACATGAGATTTTGAATGAATGCAAATATTGAAAGCATACATAATAATGGTTTGAATACAAATTGAAAAATAATACAAAATTCTAAAAGAAATTATAAATACGAAACAAACTATTAGGAAATTTTCCTTCACCTTGGTGTTCTTCATGTTTTTAGAAATCTTCTGCACCCAATTTTTGTTGTTCATCTTGTATTTCAAACATACATAGAACAAAACTTTGAATATCTTTGTAAGACAACAAAGTTTAAGAACATTTTCACAACTAGAAAATTAAAGCTAGTGGCGAAACTAGAATCAGAAACAGATTTTAAAAAAAGATATACAAAATATTTTTCTTAAAGAAGAATTGTTGTTAATATGTATCTAAAGAATCTTACTGATTCCAACAAACTTTGCAGAAACACGAAGTTACAAAGTTTAATGAACCAATGAAGAACAAAAGAATAGAAGAACTGAAATTAATTCACAAATCTAAAATTTGTAAAACACTTATCAGAATCTGGAAAATTTTTAATAGAAAAAAAATCAAGTCCACTGAACTCACAGTGTCCCCTTAAGGAAATTATTCTCCTTTAGTATCCGAGGTTTGATTTGGAATATGATCTCCCAGGGTAAAATGATCTCAATCACCAGAGTATAAATACCAAAAATTTCGGTGTCAGCGAACCACTCAACGACAGTAAAGTACACTTAGAATATAGATTTAGTAGTTGAAGAAGAAGTCCATGAATTCTATATTAAAATGAGAGGAAATCCCTCAATTTATAGAAAGCAAAGGGTGGTGAGAAAATGTTCTTATTGTACCTTACGAGAAAGATCACAAACCTTTGGAAAAGTCACAATCTTTCAGAAAGGTCGTCATCTTTCATAAAAGTCACAACTTTCCATAAAAGTCACAACTTTTCATAAAAGTGGCAACTTTTCATAAAAGTCACAACTTTTCATAAAAGTCACAACTTTTCATAAAAGTCGCAACATTTCATAAAAGTCACAACTCTTCATAAAAGTCGCAACTCTTCATTTTCCATTCACACCTTTTTAAAATCCAACAATCCCCCGCATGAATGGGGAATGACTCGAAGACAAAGAAACGGACAAGTATGTGTACTTTACAAGCAAAAATTAATTGCATCTGGATAAGTAGGTTTCCCTTGGACTTTCCGTAGTGAACATATGTCGGATATTCTCGATCAATCGGTAAATGCGATATCTTTGAACTGTCGAAATTTGGTGTATACCTAGACAACCATATGTCACATAATTAACCCTTTACAGTTTATAATTCTTACGGTTGTGTTCGTTTTAGCCATTAACGCCTCCTGGTTTCATGAGTGTATAGAGAGATTGGCTTTTGACAATCATCTTCTTTGAAGCGTCTTACACTTCACACTCACGTAGGTTATTCCTAACAGTGTTATTGCGTAAATATACTATTTGGTCAACTCTGCCAAACTTAGCAAATCATTAAAACCATTAAGCTTTATTAACTCATTAACAAGCCTTAATGTTGTATTCTGGTCCCTGAGCATTGTCTTCATCATGAGAATGGATTGAGTTTGTTGACAATGCCGAACCGTCATTCACAACTTTGTTTTTCTCCTTGAATCTAGATCTTGGGATCTCCAGTCTGCTAGATAGATTTACCGCCATGATGATTTGTCCTAAGCCATAAATTCATTCCCTTAGATGATCTTTTAACTTCCTCTAGTTAGGACTTTTAGTTAGTGGATCCGACACATTATCCTTTGACTTTACATTGTCAATTCTGATAATTCCACTAGAGAGTAGTTTTCTAACAGTATCATGTCTATATCGTATATGATGAGATTTTCCGTTATACGTCATGCTCCATGCCCTACCTATTGCATCTTGACTGTGAAAGTGTATGCATACTAATGCCAATGGTTTAGGCCAAAATAGAATATCTATCAAGAAATTCCGGAGTCTTTCAACTTATTCACCAACCTTATCTAAAGCACCTAGCTCAAAGATCATTGTAGAGCTATCGATACATGTCTCTTTTGAAATATTTCTAAGAGACTGCTCCTCTACCAATAGTAAATACATATCCACTCGTGAATTTTACTTCATTCGTCCGATGATTTAATTTGCATCACTATATCTTTCAATATTGTTGGATATTGTTATAATGCAAGACATAGTTTTAAGTATTATTTTAAATACTCCAAAACTCTATTTATTGTCATCTAATGAATTTATTTGGGATCACTTGTGAATCGACTCAGTTTAAATAACAAATGCTATATCTGATCGCACACACTATATGATATACATCATGCTTCCCAAAACTCTAGCACTATTCAATTGTGAGTCACTTTTATTTTTGTAACGACCTGTTTAGTCGTTTTGAGCAGCAGACTTTGATTCGGGAAAAACTGGCAGGAACAACGGACCCCACGACAGACCGTCATGGGCATGACGGACCGTCGAGGGGGGTCTCGTTCCAAAATACTTAGAATTCTGAAAAATGGGCACTGAAATCGACTCTCTGAACTTCGTAACGGAATGGCAGGACGGACCGTCACAGGTGTGACGGACCGTCACAGACTCTTCAGAGAATTTCAGTCTCTGAACTCTGTGACGGAGTAGCAGGACGGACCATCGCAGGCACGACGGCCCGTCACAGGCTGCGTAATCCCAGACTGGGTCGGATTTTTGTAACTATTGTAAGGGGCGTTTTGGACTATTCCTGCTTTAATTATAAAGTTAGTGGGTTAATTTTTAATAAGTCTAATTACTTGGGGGTTAAAAGAGGTAACCCTAAGTTAATTAGTGGGTTATTATTGCCATCTTTTATTCTTAATTATATGCTAATTAGGGTAAAAGAAAGAGGGTTTGAATAAGAAAAGTAAAAAGAACAAAGAGAGAGAGAGGATCGAACGAGAAAGTGAGAAAACGAAGAACAAAGCTTGGGGAAATTGCTTGCTTGATCACTAATCTTCGGTGGAGGTAGGTTATGGTTTTTATGCTATTTGTAGTAAACTCTTAATAGAGAATGATATGTATTGGTAGTGTTGTAAACCCTACTATATGCTTAATTGTATGCTTGTATGAATGTGATTATATGATTGTGATGAAATAAGCATGATGAAGCTATTGAATCCCAAATCTTGATAAAAAAACCTAATCTCTTGTTAATGATGATGCCTTGGTATAAAAGAAGGCTTGATGAACTAAAGTAATGAGATTGATGATGCCTTGGTATAACAGAAGGCTTGATAAATTGATAGAATGAGATTAGGGGATCGGGTGTCACGAACCGACACATAGATTTAGGGGATCGGGTGTCACGAACTGACACGTAGATTTAGGGGATCGGGTGTCACGAACCGACACATAGAATTAGGGGATCGGGTGTCATGAACCGACACGTATATTTAGGGGATCGGGTGTCACGAATCGACACGTAGATTTAGGGGATTGGGTGTCACGAACCGACACGTAGAATTAGGGGATCGGAGTGTCACGTACCGACACAAGAGGAATAAAGATAATGAATCTTGAAAGATGTTAATATACTCAATCTAATGAATCTAATTCCCAAATGAGTATGGTATTGAGGCTGGAGTCCTCATGTGTGAACTTGACGGTAATTGTTAATGATATAGTACTTGTTGTTGCTACATGTTGAGTATCATAGTAGATTTTATGATATTACTTGGTATATACTGTTTTCTATTTTGAGTTGGCTGATGATATCTACTCAGTACCCGTGTTTTGTACTGACCCCTACTTTTTTTTTGTTTTTTCCTTATTATTTGTGGAGTGCAGCAAACGTACCGTCGTCTTCAACTCAACCGCAACTCTAGCCAGTCTTCATTACACCGGATTTCAGGGTGAGCTAACACTTCTAGCTTGGACTGGATCCTCTTCTTCATGTCTCGATGCCTTAAAGTTCCGGCATGGACTAGCTTTTTATTTATTCTATCTTTTTAGATACTCTTAGCTTTAGTAATATTAGGATAGATGTTCTTGTGATGATGACTTCCAGATTTTGGGGATAATAATAGATGTTTGAGTTTTAGAAGTTATTTGATTTATATTGATTAATGAGTTTAAGTCTTCCGCATTACTTTCTGTTGATATTATATTTAAATGTTAAGGTTTAGATCGGTTGGTTCGCTCACATAGGAGGGTGAGTGTGGGTGCCAGTCGCGGCCCGGTTTTGGGTCGTGACAAACTTGGTATCAGAGCATTAGGTTCGTTGGTCTCATCACACAAGAACGAGTCTAGTAGAGTCTTAAGGAACGGTAGGGGGACGCCTTTACTTTTCTTTGAGAGGCTATAAGACTTTAGGAAAATTCCATTCTTTCTTTCTTTCTTTCGTGCTATTACTTGGATCCAATTGGTATCTAGGTGATACAAATTGGTATCTGACCATCTTCACTCTATTTCGCAGATGGTTAGAACTAGAGCAACAACCGCGCCAACACCAGCACCGGCGGGACAGGGTGTGTCTGAACCAGCCACTGGGGCTGTAGCTAGAGGAAGAGTAGCGACAAGAGGCCATGGAAGAGGTCGTGGGAGAACGTCCTCTAGAGGAAGAGGACAAGCACCTAGCCCATCTAGTACTAGGGCGGTGACTCCTCCACCGACTGAGGAAGTAGTAAGAGAAGGGGAGGATGGGGAGAATGAACAAGTGCAGAATGAGGAATTGCCACCCCAACCTACCCCAGAGATGATCAATCAGGTTCTTGCTTATCTTAGCGGGTTATCTGATCAAGGCCAGACACCTCCAGTGTTTTCTGCACCAGCACCTCAGGTTCCGGAGGTACAACATGCGGCTATTGTGGCTCCCCGCATGGATGCCTCACTGGAAATAGGCACATTTCCTCGTCTGACTACAGGGCCTATAATGACAAATGATCAGCATGAACTTTTCAGTAAGTTCTTGTAATTGAAACCTCCGGTCATCAAGGGTGCTGAATCTGAGGATGCCTACGATTTTCTGGTTGACTGTCATCAGCTATTACACAAGATGGGTATAGTAGAACGGTTTGGTGTTGAGTTTGTGACTTATCAGTTTCAGGGGAATGCCAAAATGTGGTGGCGGTCACATGTTGAGTGTCAACCAATAGAGGCACCACCTATGACTTGGGCATCATTCTCTAGTTTGTTTATGGAGAAGTATATACCCCGCACTTTGAGGGATAGGAAAAGAGATGAGTTCTTGAGCCTAGAGCAAGGTAGGATGTCGGTTACTGCTCATGAGGCTAAGTTTCGTGCATTATCCAGGTATGCCATCCAACTTTGTTTCAGTCCACAAGAGCGGATTCGCCGTTTTGTGAAGGGGTTGAGGTCAGAATTGCGGATTTCAGCCTTACAGGTAGCGGCTACGGCAAAATCCTTTCAAGAAGTGGTAGACTTCGTGATAGAGGTCAAAGGAGTGAAGCCAGATGACTTCACCATGGCATCTACATCAAAAAGGTTTCGAAAGGGAGTTGAGTTTAATGGTTCTTACTCTAGAGGACAGGGTTCAGGAGGTTACTCAGTCTGACCAATTCAGTCTTCACTACAGACTGTAGTTGGGGGTCCACCTCAGACCGGTCAACACTTCTCTGAGAGACCTATGCTTGACTCCAAGGAGTGTTATGGGTGTGGGGAGATTGGACATATTAGGAGGAATTGTCCAAAACAGAGTTATAGACCCCCAATACTAGAGGTAGAGGTGGTCATGGTAGAGGCCGTTATTCTGGAGGATGTGGTGCCGAGGTAATGGTGGTCATCAAAACAGCCGGGGTGACGGAAAAATGGGAACTACTGAAGCGCAACCTGTTAGGGGCAACGGCCAGACAGGTGATAGGGCCTATTGTTATGCTTTCCCTGGGAGATCTGAAGCGGAGACATTTGATGCTGTCATCACAGGTAATCTTTTGGTTTGTGATTGCATGGCTTCTGTAATGTTTGATCCTGGATCCACATTTTCTTATGTATCTTCCTCATTTGCTAATGGTCTTAATTTACATTGTGAATTGCTTGACATGCCCATTCGTGTTTCTACTCCGGTGGGTGAGTCTGTGATAGTTGAAAAAGTATATAGGTTTGGTCTGGTGACTTTTGTGGGGAGCAATACTTATGTAGACTTGGTTATCTTAGAAATGGTTGATTTTGATGTAATTCTGGGTATGACTTGGCTTTCTCCAAATTTTGCGATCTTGGATTGTAACGCTAAAACTGTGACGTTAGCCAAGCCTGAGACAGATCCGTTAGTGTGGGAGGGTGACTACACTTCCAATCCGGTTCGTATCATCTCCTTTCTTCGTGCTAAGAAAATGGTTAGTAAGGGTTGTTTAGCATTCTTGGCACATCTCAGGGATGATACTACCTAAGTACCTCCAATTGAGTCGGTTTCGATAGTTCACGAGTTTTTAGATGTGTTCCCTGCAGATCTTCCTGGTATGCCACCAGATAGGGATATTGACTTCTGCATTGATCTTGAACCGGGTACTTGCCCCATTTCTATACCCCCTTATAGAATGGCTCCAGTGGAGTTGAGAGAGTTAAAGGCCCAACTTCAAGAGTTGTTGAGCAAAGGCTTCATTAGACCAAGTGCATCTCCTTGGGGTGCTCCGGTGTTATTTGTGAAGAAGAAGGATGGGAGTTTCCGGATGTGCATAGACTACCAGCAGTTGAACAAGGTAACTATTAAGAACAAGTATCTCATTCCTCGCATTGATGACTTGTTCGATCAGTTACAAGGTGCTTGTGTCTTCTCTAAGATTGACTTGAGATCCGGTTATCATCAATTGAAGATACGGGCAATGGATGTGCTAAAGACTGCTTTTCGAACTAGGTATGGGCATTACGAATTTATAGTAATGTATTTTGGTCTTACGAATGCCCCTGCTGCTTTCATAAGCTTGATGAACGGGATTTTTAAGCCATATCTGGATCTCTTTGTGATCGTATTCATTGATGATATATTGGTATACTCAAAGAGCAAGAAGGAACATGAAGAGCATTTGAGAATGGTACTGGAAATGTTAAGGGAGAAGAAGCTCTATGCCAAATTCTCCAAGTGTGAGTTTTGGCTAGATTCAGTGTCCTTCTTGGGGCATGTCGTTTCGAAGGATGGGGTGATGGTAGATCCTTCTAAGATTGAGACAGTGAAGAATTGGTTAAGACCTCCTAATGTGTCAGAAATAAGGAGCTTTGTTGGTTTAGCTAGCTATTACCGTCGATTTGTCAAGGGATTCTCTTCCATTGCTTCCCAATTGACGAACTTGACTAAGCAGAATGTTCCATTTGTATGGTCGGATGAATGTGAAGAAAGCTTCCAGAAACTCAAGACTTTGTTGACTACCGCACCAATCCTTACCTTGCCAGTGGAAGGTAAGAATTTCATTGTCTATTGTGATGCATCCTATTCTGGCTTGGGTGCGGTGCTAATGCAAGAGAATAATGTAATTGCTTATGCTTCAAGGCAATTAAAGGTGCACGAACATAATTATCCGACCCATGATTTGGAGTTGGCTGCGGTAGTGTTTGCATTAAAGCAATGGAGGCACTATCTATATGGAGTTAAGTGTGAAGTATACACGGATCATCGTAGCCTACAGTATGTCTTCACTCAAAAAGATTTGAACTTGAGATAGAGAAGATGGATGGAACTACTGAAGGACTACGATATCACTATTCTGTATCATCCGGGAAAGGCGAATGTTGTAGCGGATGCTTTAAGTAGAAAGGCAGGAAGCATGGGAAGTCTAGCTCACTTGCAAGCTTCTAGACGCCCATTAGCTAGAGAAGTTCAGATTCTGGCGAATGACCTTATGAGATTAGAAGTAAATGAGAAGGGAGGATTTTTAGCTTGTGTGGAGGCAAGATCTTCCTTCCTTGACAAGATTAGGGGAAAGCAGTTTAATGATGAGAAATTGATCCGGATCCGAGATAAAGTGTTGCAAGGAGAGGCTAAAGAAGCAACAATCGACGAGGAAGGTGTTCTAAGGATTAAGGGAAGGGTATGTGTACCCCGCGTCGATGATTTGATCAACACTATTCTGACAGAGGCTCATAGTTCAAGGTATTCGATACATCCGGGTGCAACCAAGATGTACCGTGACCTAAAGCAACACTTTTGGTGGAATAGAATGAAGCGTGATATTGTTGACTTTATTGCCAAATGTCCAAACTATCAACAAGTAAAGTATGAACACCAGAGGCCCGGATGAACACTTCAGAGAATGCCCATTCCTGAATGGAAGTGGGAGAGAATTGCAATGGATTTTGTGGTTGGTCTTCCAAAGACAATGAGTAAGTATGACTCTATTTGGGTGATTGTTGATAGGTTAACTAAATCTGCTCATTTCATTCCGGTCAAGGTGACTTACAATGCCGAGAAGTTAGCCAAAATC
The DNA here is from genome assembly GCF_036512215.1 of Solanum lycopersicum. Lineage (NCBI taxonomy): Eukaryota > Viridiplantae > Streptophyta > Magnoliopsida > Solanales > Solanaceae > Solanum > Solanum lycopersicum. Next base: position 18,801,643 of record NC_090801.1, on the reverse strand, counting down.
TATATCTCAGAAATCGTTCGGTTGCATGGGGTTCCACTCTCCATCATATCAGATAGAGGTACGCAGTTTACTTCTAAGTTTTGGAAAACACTGCATGCGGAATTGGGTACTAGGTTGGACCTTAGTACTGCATTTCACCCTCAGACCGATGGTCAGTCTGAGCGAACGATTTAAGTGTTGGAGGATATGCTTCGTGCTTGTGTGATAGAATTTGGTGGTCATTGGGATAACTTCTTACCCTTAGCGGAGTTTTCATACAATAATAGCTATCACTCAAGTATTGACATGGCCCCATTTGAAGCATTGTATGGTAGGAGATGTAGGTCTCCCATTGGGTGGTTTGATGCATTTGAGGTTACACCTTGGGGTACTGACCTTTTGAGGGATTCATTAGAGAAAGTGAAATCTATTCAAGAAAAGCTTCTAGCGGCGCAAAGTAGGCAAAAAGAATATGCAGATCGAAAGGTTAGAGACTTAGAGTTGATGGAGGGTGAACAAGTCTTGTTGAAGGTTTCGCCAATGAAAGGGGTGATGCGGTTTGGTAAGCGAGGTAAACTAAGCCCAAGGTATATTGGTCCCTTTGAAGTACTTAAGCGAGTAGGGGAGGTGGCTTATGAGTTAGCCTTGCCTCCAGGGCTGTCCGGAGTGCATCCGGTATTTCATGTGTCTATGTTGAAAAGATACCATGGGGATGGAAACTACATTATCCGTTGGGATTCAGTTTTGCTTGATGAGAATTTGTCTTATGAGGAGGAGCCTGTTGCTATTTTAGGTAGAGAAGTTCGCAAGTTGAGGTCAAGGGAGATTGCATCCATCAAAGTTCAATGGAGGAATCGACCCGTTGAAGAAGCCACTTGGGAGAAAGAGGCTGATATGCAAGAAAGATACCCACACCTGTTTACAGATTCAGGTACTTCTTTTCGCCCTTGTTTTTCCCCTTATGATCGTTCGGGGACGAACGATGGGTAAATTGGTATCTATTGTAACGACCTATTTAGTCGTTTTGAGCAGCAGACTTTGATTCGGGAAAAATTGGCAGGAACAACGGATCCCATGACAGACCGTCATGGGCACGACGGACCGTCGAGGGGGGTCTCGTTCCAAAATACTTAGAATTCTGAAAAATGGGCACTGAAATTGACTCTCTTAACTTCGTAACGGAATGGTAGGACGGACCGTCACAGGTGTGACGGACCGTCACAGACTCTTCAGAGAATTTCAGTCTCTGAACTCTGTGACGGAGCAGCAGGACGGACCGTCGCAGGCACGACGGCTCGTCACAGGCTGTGTAATCCCAGACTGGGTCGGATTTTTGTAACTATTTTAAGGGGCGTTTTGGACTATTCCTGCTTTAATTATAAAGTTAGTGGGTTAATTTTTAATAAGTCTAATTACTTGGGGGTTAAAAGAGGTAACCCTAATTTAATTAGTGGGTTATTATTGCCATATTTTATTCTTAATTATATGCTAATTAGGGTAAAAGAAAGAGAGTTTGAATAAGAAAAGTAGAAAGAACAAAGAGAGAGAGAGGATCGAACGAGGAAGAGAGAAAACGAAGAACAAAGCTTGGGGAAATTGCTTGCTTGATCACTAATCTTCGGTGGAGGTAGGTTATGGTTTTTATGCTATTCGTAGTAAACTCTTAATAGCGAATGATATGTATTGGTAGTGTTGTAAACCCTGCTATATGCTTAATTGTATGCTTGCATGAATGTGATTATATGATTGTGATGAAATAAGCATGATGAAGCTATTGAATTTTAAATCTTGATAAAAAACCTAATCTCTTGTTAATGATGATGCCTTGGTATAAAAGAAGGCTTGATGAACTAAAGTAATGAGATTGATGATGCCTTGATATAAGAGAAGGCTTGATGAATTGATAGAATGAGATTAGGGGATCGGGTGTCACGAACCAACACGTAGATTTAGGAGATCGGGTGTCACGAATCGACACGTAGATTTAGGGGATCGGGTGTCACGAACCAACACATAGAATTAGGGGATCGGGTGTCACGAATCGACATGTAGATTTAGGGGATCGGGTGTCACGAACCGACACGTAGATCTAGGGGATCGGGTGTCACGAACTGACACGTAGAATTAGGGGATCGGAGTGTCACGTACCGACACAAGAGGAATAAAGATAATGAATCTTGAAAGATGTTAATATACTCATTCTAATGAATCTAATTCCCAAATGAGTATGGTATTGAGGCTGGAGTCCTCATGTGTGAACTTGACGGTAATTATTAATGAGATAGTACTTGTTGTTGCTACATGTTGAGTATCATAGTAGATTTTATGATATTACTTGGTATATACTGTTTTCTATTTTGAGTTGGCCGATGATATCTACTCAGTACCCGTGTTTTGTACTGACCCCTACTTTTTTTTTGTTTTCTTCTTGTTATTTGTGGAGTGCAGCAAACGTACCGTCGTCTTCAACTCAACCGCAACTCTAGGCAGTCTTCATTACACTGGATTTCAGGGTGAGCTAACGCTTCTAGCTTGGACTGGATCCTCTTCTTCATGTCTCGATGCCTTGAAGTTCCGGCATGGACTAGCTTTTTATTTATTCTAGCTTTTTAGATACTCTTAGCTTTAGTAATTTGAGGATAGATGTTCTTGTGATGATGACTTTCAGATTTTGGGGATAATCATAGATGTTTGAGTTTTAGAAGTTATTTGATTTATATTGATTAATGAGTTTAAGTCTTCCGCATTACTTTTTGTTGATATTATATTGAAATGTTAAGGTTTAGATCGGTTGGTTCGCTCACATAGGAGGGTAAGTGTGGGTGCCAGTCGCGGCCCGGTTTTGGGTCGTGACAGTTTTCACCCTTTTGAAATGCAAAACTCACATTTATTGAAGAATTGACAATATTGACATCCAAATATTTGAACTAGTTAAGTACCTTTTCAATGCAATGAGACCGTGAAAATGCTAAACATTATGGAGTTCTACGAATTCTTATATCTAAGATCGCATTAACAACTTCAATAATTTTCATTCCACTTGCTTTATAGCATACGTTTAGTATCATTTATATCATTAGTGTCTCTATTGATGATCAACCTATCACCAATGTACAAACAAACAATGACCTTATGATTTTAATGTAAACACATTTATCACACCCGTCATTCTTCAATTCATTTGCCGACATGGTTTGATCAAATTATCATTGTTTGGGTGCTTTCATAATGTGACTTAACAAGTTCATACACTTTCTTTTGTTTACCAGGAACCACAAAACTCTCGGATTGTTCCATGTAAATTTCTTTCTCCAATTCTACATTTAAGAAAGTTCTTTTCATATTCATTTGATGAATTTGGAGGTCATATACCACACTAATAATTTTTACATCCGAATGGATGTAATTCTAATTACTGACGAGTATATATATCGACAAGATCAAAATCTTCAATTTTTTTTAAAGCCTTTGACACAAAGTCTTGCTTTATATTTTTCAACAGTTCTATCGACTGTTATTTTCCTTCTAAAGATTCACTTTGAACCCAAAGGTTTATTTTCTTGAAAAAGATCAATTAACTTCCAATAATGTTTATTGACACCATCTTTCCAAAGAATGAGTCTACAGAAGACACATAAAATGTTAAAAAATCATATTCGAAGGAAGTAAATGTCCTTTAACATTTACTAAGCGTCTGAATCTCTTTATTAAGTATATTATCCTTTTCATTTCCTATTCCTTTTAGACCCTTATCTAGACTACTCAAGTCTAGTTTTACAGTCCACAGTCATAGGTCATATTTTAATTCTTTTAGGAATAGAAACTTGGAATTTGACTACATATCCCCAGACTTTGAAATATTTCAAGTTGGATTTCCTTCCTTTCCATTTCTCATATGGAAAAGATTGTATTTTGATCAAACAAAATCGCTTTGTTTCTAAAAAGACAAAACTTTTTGTTGTTCACCTTTTGCAGTAAGGATAGTTCTCCATTCAAGTTTTGTGTAAACCTGAACTTATAAATAGTTCATCCATTATTTCTTTCAACGTTCGATTTTTCATTAGATTGAGGTGAATATGGCAGTAGTTTGTTAGATATTTCACTTTCCAAACATTTTTTCTGCGCAATGAGATTTATACTCTCCATTCTTATCACTTCTTATATTTTTTCACTTTAATTTTCAACTTCGATATTACATTGTCTAGACATTTCTATTGCTTCATCCTTACCATTCAGCAAATAGACATAGTCATTTCTAATGCAATTCTCAATAAAAATAACAAATACTTTTTTCCACCATGAGATGGTGTTAACTTCATATCACAGATGTCAGTGTAAATCAATTCTAAGAGATTAGAATTCCTTTCAGCAGATTTATAAGAATGCTCAAAATACTTAGATTCCACAAAAACTTGACATTTTTATTTATTGCACTCAAAGTTAGGCAAAACTTCTAAGTTGATCACCTTTCCTTACATGGTTTTGTAACTGACATGCCCCAAGTGTTCATGTCACAAACATTGACTCAAGAAAGTAAGAACAAATAAAAATATTGAGTTTGAAAAGTTCTTCGCAAGGTAGCTACCCTCACTAATATTTTGTTCTTATTTCTTACAATTTTGTGTGATACAAACATTGTTTAGATTGTCAAATGTCCTTTTTCAGAAGGACATTTCCATAACATTCAATATGATTGTTATAGAACTACCCATGAACAAAGTTTCATCGGGTTCAATAAAGACAATATAGTCCAAATGTTATTATTACAAAAACATAACAAATGACTATTCACCAATATTCATATCTATGCAAATACTTTTATTATAATAGACATATCTTTTCATGGAAAAATCACAACATTTTAAGTGATATTTTTTTTCCTATAAAAGAACACAATTGTTTTGAACAATGTCAAAGTTCATTCCATAGAGACACAAAATCACAAATTCTAACTCACTGGTATTTTTCCTCTATCATAAATAGACATACCACTTAGTATTTTAAATACTAATAATAAGGACAAAAAAAATTATACAATTTATTTCTATATTACATTGAAGTTTATAGAAAATCAATAGTACAACACTGACTTATTATGTGAAATTTTCATATTTTTTAAACCAATTGCATCATAGTCCAATTTATCCAGAGTATTAAACCACAAAAATTTTTAGTCTACAAAAATCAGACACTACAAAAGTTTTTTTTTTCAAACAGAATAACACATATTCTTTATCACATAGAATTGTTTTCTTATCAAATAGTCTTCCAACTATAACATTTTGACATACTATGTTATCAAATAAAAATATGCATCTCTTATTTTTGCAAACTAAAGAATTTTAAAAGCAACAATATTTGCGAAGTAAAATTCATTCCACAACATATGGTATGCAGATCTTTTTCCAAAGATACACATAATAAAAAAAATTAAAAATCAAAGATGATAACTCTTAGAAACTCTTTTCCTCCTTAGATAATTTAATAAGAAGGTTATCTGGTAATCTTTAAGCGGAATACCATATAAATTTTCTGTTAAATTCTCACTTCGACCTTGCTAAACAAGGCAACAAATTATGGAGAAGTAATGCATTCATCTTCTACTTCCATGATCAAATTCTCTCAATCAGTATGATACAAAAAATACTAACAATATAATAATTTCCTTAAGATTATTGTTCCTCTTGTATTTCAAACATACATAAAACAAAACTTTGAATATCTTTGTAAGACAACAAAGTTTAAGAACATTTTCACAACTAGAAAATTAAAGCTAGTAGCGAAACTAGAATCAGAAACAGATTTAAAAAAATATATGCGAAATATTTTTCTTAAAGAAGAATTGTTGTTAATATGTGTCTAAAAAATCTTACTGATTCCAACAAACATTGCAGAAACACGAAGATACCAAGTTTAATAAACCAGTGAAGAACAAAAGAATAAAAGAACTGAAATTAATTCATAAATCTAAAATTTGTAAAACACGTACCAGAATCTGGAAAATTTTTAAATGGAAAAAGATCAAGTCCATTAAACTCACAGTGTCCCCTTAAGGAAATTATTCTCCTCTACTATCCGAGGTTTGATTTTAGAATATGACCTCCCAGGGTAAAATGATCTCAATGACCAGGGTATACATACCAAAAACTCTGGTGTCAGCGAACCACTCAACGACAGTAAAGTACACTTATAATACTAGATTTAGTAGTTGAAGAAGAAGTCCATGAATGAGAGGAAAGCCGTCAATTTATAGAAAACAAAGAGTAGTGCGAAAAGGTTCTTATTGTGCCTTACGGGAAAGGTCACAAACCTTTGAAAAAGTCACAATCTTTCAGAAAGGTCGTCACCTTTCATAAAAGTCATAACTTTCCATAAAAGTCGCAACTTTTCATAAAAGTCACAAATTTTCATAAAAGTCGCAACATTTCATAAAAGTCACAACTCTTCATAAAAGTCGCAACTCTTCATTTTCCATTCACACCTTTTTTAAATCCAATAATTTTTTTATTATTTATTAATAATGTGTATACCCTGACATCACTATCTTGAACTTGAACGCGGATACAATCAAATCATAACAAATTTTTTTTTTATCTAACATCATTATATAAATAATTAAAGTACAAACTAATTAATCCAAAGTCATAATCATGACTAAACTAAATTAAAATGTTCATTTAAATAAAAAGTGATATCTTTGTTATGATTTTCAAGTATTTATAAAATATGCTAGTTGCATAAAGTTGTATAAAAAAAGTATTGATTACTTAAAATATTATGAAATGACTAGAATTATTCAAAGTAACCTCGAAAATGTTTGACTTTTATAGAGCTAAACATTCTAAATCGTTTGAGAATTAAGAAGCTCGTTAATTCATTATTTCGGGAAAGGTCAAAATTGGGTGTCAATAAAAATTACACGAGTACAAATAATTGTTATACAACATATAAATATATTTATTTTGAACACAAATATGGTTGGTTGATAACTAAATTTAAACATAGCATACAAAATGATTAATTTGAATGCAATGAATACAATATGCTTAAACAAATATAATATTGCTGAAAAATATGATTAAAATATAAAAAATACAACATATATACTAATATAAATACAATTTAAATAAGAATATATATTATTTTAGTCGTCTATAATTTCATTTAAATAAATACAATATTCTAAAAATACAATTGACATATAAAAAATACAACTGACAATACTAATATGAACAAAAAGTAAGTATGAAATAAAATAAATTGTATATTAACTAAAATTGACAAAATATAAACACGAAAATACAAAACCTACCCTTAATAGTAACGAGATCTACTTAAAAAATCAGACTCAAAAGAAAATTTACCAAATAAATAATTCTTAAGTTGAATAAATTTAGACACAAAAATACATAAACGGTCAAATAATATACAAATCAAAAATAATAATTTATATTAATCCAATAAATACAAATCAAAAAAAAGTTATCCAATTAAATGAGACTATGATGCAAATATTTTATTGATCTTTTTTCATTTTAATAATAATAAAAAAGAGAATCTGAAAGAACAAGAAAGGAAATATATATATATATATATATATATATGCTTACATGTCAGCGCCACAAAAATCAAACTTTTTAAATAGTTAAAATTGTTGTAAAATCAAGATTTTAAGAAGACAAGAGAAGTAGATGTAGGAGAAGACTTTCTTCTTTATTCATGTATATGTAAGTTTCATATGTATATATTACAATAGTGAATAAACAACCCTATTTATAGAGTGAGAAATCACTCCAAAGATCACCATATTAAGTATCATAATAAATAGATACATTCTTATCCAAGAAGGTTCATGTAACCTAGTGAATATGAATAGTTGTTCATGTACTAATTTATGGACTATCCACTTATTTAATAGATTTATAACACTCCCCCTTGGATGTCCATAGATATTGTGCCTCGTTAAAACCTTACTGGAAAAAAATCCTGTGGGAAAAAATTCCAGTGAAGAAAAAAGAGTACACATATCTTTTGATACGCATTATTTGCCGCCTCATTAAAAACCTTTCTAGGAAAACCCAGTGGGACAAAACCTAGACTAAGGAAAAAAGAGTACAGTGCGTATTTTACTCCCCTTAATAAAAATCACAATTCAGATGGTTAAGTTTTCACATTCCAATTTTGTGAATCATCTTCTCAAGAGTTGAGGCCGGCGAAGATTTGGTAAATAAATCTGCTGGATTATCACTCGAACGAATTTGTCGCACATCAATATCACCATTCTTCTGGAGATCATGTGTGAAGAATAATTTGGTAAAATGTGTTTCGTTCCATCTCCTTTTATAAAGCCTCCTTTTAATTGAGGTATGCATGCAACATTGTCTTCAAAGAGTATTGTGGGTATCTTTACGTCACACTTCAAACCACATCTTTCTTTGATAGAATGTATTACTAATCTTAACCATACACATTCTCTACTTGCTTCATGAATGACTATTATTTTAGCATGATTTGAAGAAGTAGCGACAATAGACTGCTTCATAGATCGCCATGATATAGCAGTACCTCCGTATGTGAACACATAGACTGTTGGTGATCGAGGTTTATGTGGGTCAGATAAATAACCTGCATCTGCATGACCAACAAGATCTGCACTATCTTTGTTAGTATAAAACAGACCCATATCACTAGTTCCCCTTAGATATCGCAATATATGTTTAACTCCATTCCAATGTCTTCGTGTAGGGGAAGAACTATATCTTGCTAACAAATTAACATAAAATGCTATGTCAGATCTCGTAGCATTAGCAAGATACATAAGTGTCCCAATTGCACTAAGATAAGGTAAATCTGGACCAAGAGGTTCCTCATTCTCTTCTTGAGGTCGGAATGTATCCTTACTCACTTCAAGTGATCGGACAACCATTGGAGTACTTAATGGATGTGCTTTTTCCATGTAAAATTGTTTCAAGATTTTCTCAGTATAGGCAGATTGATGGATGAAGACCCCGTCTACTAAATATTCTATTTGTAGTCCAAGATAAATTTTTGTCTTTCCAAGGTCTTTCATCTCAAATTTTTTCTTTAGATATTCAATTGCCTTTTGAACCTCTTCTGGAGTTCCAATGAGATTAATGTCATCAACATAAACAGCAAGAATAACAAACCCCAATGTTGTTTTCTTAATAAATGTACAAGGACAAATGACATCGTTTATATAGCCTTGTTTTATCAAGTACTCACTGAGGCGATTATACCACATACGCCCTGATTGTTTTACGCCATATAATGACTTTTGTAATTTGATTGAATACATTTCTCGAGATTTTGAACTACATGCTTCAGACATTTTAAGTCCTTCTGGAACTTTCACATAAATTTCATTATCAAATGCACCGTAAAGGTAAGTTGTAACCACATCCATTAGATGAATTTCAAGATTTTCATGTACAGCTAAACCGATGAGATATCAAAAAGTTATTGCATCCATAACAGGTGAATATGTTTCTTCATAGTCGACAACGGGTCGTTGAGAGAATCCTTGTGCAACAAGGCGTGCCTTGTATCTTACAATCTCATTTCTCTCATTTCTTTTTCGTACAAAGACTCATTTATAGCCAATTGGTTTAACATCACGAGGCGTTTGGACTACTGGTCCAAAAACCTCACGCTTAGCAAGTGAATTTAATTCTGATTGAATTGCTTCTTGCCATTTTGGCCAATCACGTCTTTGTCGACATTCTTCGACAGATAGAGATTCAAGATCCTTATTTCCTTGCATAATGTTAAGTGCAACATCATATGCGAAAACATTATCCACTATGATTTTAGATCGATCTAAACTTATACCATCACTTGTAGAACTTATCGAGAGTTCTTCATTTACTTGAGTCTCGGGTTCACTGATCTCTTCAGGATATCAGAATTAATCACATCTTGAATTTTTTCGTGAAATTATTTTGTAATGTCATTTTTTGTACTTCTTTTTCTAAGACTTTTATCTTTTGAGCCCAATGGTCTACCACGCTTCAAGCGTATTTATGATTCAGAAGCTATGACACTTGTAGATGGTCCTTTTGGAACGTCGATTCAGATAGGCACATTTACTGCAAGAATATGTGACTTTGTTATCCTTTTTGAATCAGTAAATGCGTCTGGCATTTGATTTGCTATGTTTTGCAAATGGATGATCTTCTGGACCTCTTGTTCACACATAGGGGAGCGTGGATCAAAATGAGATAATGATAAAACTTTTCATGCAATTTCACTTATAAGTTTATTTTTCTCTCCCCCTAATTGCGGAAATTTATTTCATCAAATCGATAATCTGCAAATCTTGCAGTGAATAAATCTCCCGTCAATGGCTCAAGGTAGCTGATTATTGAAGGTGAATCAAACCCAACATATATGCCTAACCTTCTTTGAGGGCCCATCTTGGTGCGCTGAGGTGGTGCTACATGCACATATACAACACATCCAAAAATTCGAAGATGAGCAATATTTGGTTCATGACCAAATACCAATTGTAATGAAGAGTATTTATTATAATGAGTCGGTCTGAGACGAATAAGTGATGTTGCATGTAAGATAGCATGACCCCAAACAGTAGTAGACAACTCACTTTTCATAAGTAGAGGTCTTGCTATCAATTGTAAGCGCTTAATAAATGACTCAGCAAGGCCATTTTGAGTATGAACATGAGCTACAAGATGTTCAACTTTTATCTCTACCGATACGCAATAAGCATCAAAAGCTTGGGATGTGAATTCATCAGTATTATCAAGACGAATTGTCTTGATGGGATAATCTGAAAATTGTGCTCTTAATCGTATCATTTGTGCCAATAATTTTGCAAACGCCAGGTTGCGAGATGATAAGAGACACCCATGAGACCATCTTGAAGATGCGTCTATTAGGACCATGAAATATTTAAACGACCCACTAGATGGGTGAATAGGTCCACAAATATCCCCATGTAGTCGTTCTAAAAGTTGAGGGGATTCAATGTTAACCTTCATTAGTAATGACCTAGTAATCAATTTGCCTTGGCAACAAGCAGCACACGAAAACTCATCATTTGTAAGAATCTTCAGGTTCTTTAATCGATGTCCATTTGAGTTTTCAATGATTCGTCTCATCATTATTGATCAAGGATGACCTATTATGTCACGCCAAAGCACAAAATTCTTTAGGTCAGTAAACTTCTGGTTTACGATAGAGTGTGCTTCAATCGTACTTATTTTTGCATAATCATCATTTTATCATTAATATGGTGAATTGAGACTCAAACTCAATGTCTTATCCATACAAGACACATTAGACCATAGTTCTACGAGACTTGAACCCAATACCTTATCATTATGGTGCATCAAAACTCGAATTGATGTCTTACCCTCTTGGTGAGATAGAACATAAATCTACCATCTTACCCTCAAATATTTTTCATTATGCCATCCATACTTTAACCAGATGTCTTGGCATACGACAGGTACATGACCAATGTCCTTTTTCTCCACATCGATAACATTTGTTGTCTGAATTTTTCTTCTGCACTACGTCATGTTTTTCATTCTTCTTTTTACACTGCTGGTGTTGAATGTTATTATTTAGTGCAAGATGATCACCATGATTGAAGTTTCTTCCTCGATCACGACCACGGCCACGACTGGGGCCACGACCTTTTTCACGCCTAGATTGGTGAAAATTTGCCGTATTTACTTTAGGAAATGGCATAGAACTAGTAGGTCCACTTTCATGGTTTTTCATCAGTAAATCATTATGTTGTTCAGCAACAAGGAGATGTGAAATTAATTCGGAATATCTTTTAAATTCCATTTCTCGGTATTGCTACTGCAGAAGCATACTCGAGGCATGAAAAGTGCAAAACATTTTTTCCAGCATATCATGGTCAGTGATATTTTCTCCACATAATTTTAATTGTGAGATAATTTTAAACATGGAAGATTTATACTCACTGTGGAAGGAAAACCAACTTCAGGTTGTCATATCTATCTTTTAAATTGTTCCACAACACTAGAGGATCCTTAACAGTGAGATATTCCATTTTCAAACCCTCATCGAGGTGATGACAGAGAAATATCATCGCCTTAGCACAGTTTTGATTCGATGCTTGATTATTTTCTTGGATGGTGTCTGCTAGACCCATCGCATCAAGATGAATTTCTGCATCGAGTGCCCATGATAGATAGCTTTTTCTCGATATGTCTAAAGCAAGAAATTCAAGTTTATAAAGATTAGACATTATTTTTAAAAAAAATTCATACCTCCGAGACTTTTAAAGTCTTTACTTGAGCTGACAGAGACTCGTGCTGATAACGTGTTGTAAAATCAAGATTATAAGAAGAAGACAAGAGAAGTAGATGTAGGAGAAGACTTTCTTCTTTATTCATGTATATGTAAGTTTCATATGTATATATTACAATAGTGAATAAATAACCCTACTTATAGAGTGAGAAATCACTCCAAAGGTCACCATATTAAGTATCATAATAAATGTTACAGTGAATATCAATGGTTGTTCATGTACTAATTTATGAACTATCCACTTATTCAATAGATTTATAACAAAAATTATTTTAAATTTTTTTTTAAATTTTTCCAAGAAAATAGAGTGTAACAGTAAATCTCTATTTATTATTTTTCCTTAAAAACTCTACAAATAATGTATGTGCTCCTTTTTTTTGGAAAAGTATTTTTAATGTTAATCATTTTTTCACATCCTCATGATTTAAAGAATATTATAAAAAAATAATTAACTAAAGAAATTTAAAATCCAAAAATAAAATTTAAAAATACAAATCTAAAAGAATAAAAATTAAAATCACGAAAAGTGTTTTTTGAAATAGTGTTTTTTAAAACATAAAAGTAACCAACTCAATTTTTTTGTGAAAAATATTTTTAATAGATAATAATAATAATAATAATAATAAATTAATTTAAAATCCTAAAATAAAAAAGATAAACAAATCCACACATAAGAGTGTTTTTTAAAACATAAAAGTAATTAACTCAACATTTTTTTTTTGTAGAAAATATTTTCAACTATCTTTCCATTTTTTTTAAAAAAATATTATTAAATTATATCAAGATAACATGACTTATTTTTATTTAATAATAATAGTAAAAAACAATTTGAATCCGGATAAAAAAAAAGACAAAGAAGCCACGTCTTTCAAGAAAAAAACTTTAATTAGCCATAATTACATTTTAAATAATTAGTTTAAATTTGAATTTCAAAGAATAACTAACCTTATTCCTAAAAAAAACATCTAAACATCATAACTCACATCTTCAAAAAATAACTACATTATCCACATCTTCTTAAATCAACTCTTCATAATATGATTCCAAACACGTGTAAAGAAAAACTTGATGACACTTACAGAGACCATAAAAACATATTTAGAGGATGTACATATGTCTTCCTTAATTGTTTGATTATATGATTGAAGGAAAAAAAAAAGAAGAAACTAACGATAAAGAAATGGAGAAATTCTAAAAAATTTCATGGCGAATCATCATGTTTTCTTCCGTGTTTGATTTTTGTTTTATATATCATGTTTATTTTTTATTTATTTATCTTGTTTCATGTTTGGCTCCTCTTTTATCTATTTTTATTTTTCTTTGTTTGAACAGATTGTAGTCATATAATTGGAGGTAGCGACTTTGTTGGCTCTGCAATATGCAATGATGTAGTGTCAAAGAGTATAGAGATGACAAGTCTAAAAAGGTATATGTAATATATGACTGAGTAGTTTAATATGGATTTTATAAAAATTACTGCACCTGCAGATGAACTTGCAGGTGACCTAATCTAAGAAGCCATTAGAGAGCATGAAAAGTTTTAGAATAGGAAAATGATTTGGGAATGAATTCAACTGATTCATTTAGATGAAGCGTGTTCTATTTATACACGATACAATTGCACCTAATCTATTTATTTAATCAACAATTAACACGTGCACTGACTGAATTAATAAATTCATCTAACTAACTCATTAACCAACTTAGCTAACTAATCAATATGACAAACGTGATCTAACCAAGTAAACAAGAATTAACTATTTAACAAACTCACATCTCAATACTCCCCCTCAAGCTGGAGGGTCAAGTATATTAAACACTCCAAGCTTGCCAAGTAAATGAAAGTGTTGAATGCTAGTGAGAGCCTTAGTTAATAGGTCAGCTTGTTGCTTCTTTGTGTTGACATAAACAGCTCTAACAGTCCATTCCTTGATCTTGTCTCGAACGAAATAGCAGTCAATTTCGATGTGTTTTGTTCTCTCATGAAAAGTTGGATTTTCAGCAATATGTATGGTGTTATGCCGTAATTTATCTATCCTTAGAAAAATCACTTTTGAAATGTTCTACGTATAAAATGATTTAGAAAAATATTTAGAAAGAGCTGCCACTTAATTTTTTAAAGAAATTAAGAAAACTTGATTTAAAAAGATTTTAACAGATTAAATCTTAATAAATTTAGAGAAAACGGGTAAGAGGTTCTTATTTATGCTTCAAGAAAGTTTTAAGGCATTTGAAGCACCCGCTAACACGCGGTTATCCTATGACTTAGGTTAATTTTTATTTTTTTTATTTATCTTAGAAACATGATTTAATATAATAACTAACAATATTCGATCAACTTTAAGAAAATATTCAAACAAATATCAATTTTTTTATTTTTTATTTTATAACAAAATAGAACTTTAATTAAAGTTTTTTTATATGAATTAATTATAAGTAAATCGAATTTAACCAAACTAAATTATTTTTAATTTTTTTTCATCACTTTAAAAAGATAATAACTTAAATCAAATTCATTAATTTAAGAATGAAAACTCATTTTTTAATTAATGGAAGAATAAAAGAATCGCCTAACTTAAAATAATATTTTAAAATAATAAAATGGTTAAGCGAAAATCATTAAAGAATATATGTCTTTTAAGAACATAGGTTTGAGAATATATGTCTTTTAAAAGATGTTTATATAGTAAGCCAACATAAAAAAAAATAATTCATCTTTTGGGGATTTAAGTAAGTTGATTATCAATTCTAAAGTTAGAGTTAAATAAAATTAGTCAACATAATCAAAATAATTATGAGAGTGAAAGACACAATGAAATTGGGCCCTTTCTTGGGCCAATTTCGCAGCAAGTTTTGGGTTTTAACCCAATCCCATTTTTATATATATAGACTGTATATCGGTGTATATTGACGTATATATCAGATCTCTGCGTTAATCTCCTGCTTCCGAACAGCTGAATTTTACCTCATATATATATTTCACATTTTTGTCTGCATATTTTCTGCCATGAGCCTGTATATCAGTTTATAAACGTCGTATACATCATGTATACAACTTGTTTTCGCCTTCCGAACACCTATCTTTCAATTTCCAGCCCTTATTTATCACCTTCAAATTATTCATCCACTTCACCATTTGCAATGGGGGCTGACTCAAGAGGGAAAAGAATAAATTTGGGCCTTTCTGACCCATTTCAAAATGTGAAAGGGAACGGATTTGAGTCCACCTTGGACTCCATGTGAGTTCACATGTAGCAAAATGAGAACAACAAGAATTAAAATTTGTATAAGTTAGTAGCTCCTAATTATATCAACAAATATTTGGCAAAAAAATAAGGCTAAACTTACACCAACAAAAGGCTAAAATCATACTAAGAGTCATTTGAGCAATTTACTCATGTTGCATATTAGTAGGAAACAAAAGATGGATATTTCAACAAGTTCTAAAAGAGAAAAAAAAATAAATAGGAGAAGACACATATCAGACAACACTAAAACTATAGCAAATTGATCATTGTACTTGTCATAACAAGCAAATGATGCCTATGGCAGAAACTAAAAGAAGATGAATAAATGGACAAAATGTTAGATCCTAAAACAAAAAAAATCTATAAAACTAGCTATTCGTTATGCCAAATTTGGATAATGATTTATGCTAAATTTACTTTAGGTGGAGGATGAAAACATTGTTAACTATCTATAACTAAACATGGCAACATCTTTGTTCATACAAATCCATCAAACCTAAATTCTAAAAGCATAAACAACTATAGTATTCAAGAGAAAACAAAATGGGCATTTGTTGAGTAGTAATATCTAATACCATAAAGACTATGTCCAACATATGTCATGCTCAGGGTATTGATATTTCCAAATCAAATGAGAATGAAAGGCTACTTGATAGCTGAAAAAGGGATTAAACTTAATTAACTGGTGCATTACAACATTGGAGTTACAAGCAATGCAATGAATTAAAACCAAACGATATAAACATAATGTCAACTAAATGATAAGATAGGTTAGACACATCTACTAGGCAAATTCAAATAGTATTAACAAAATCCATGACAATGAGAACAGAACAAAGGCAGGTCACCAAGACTACAACCTCCTTCTTATCATATTTACAAAACTCCAACAAACAGTGAATAATCCAAACGACGCAGTTGATAAACCCTCTACCGAGCAAACGAACTTTAAACTATTTCTAACAAAGCAAGACAGAGATCCAACTAATTACATAAATATAAAATTGATATAATGAATATAACGACCAACATATAATATCAAATTAACTTCCCAGATGTTTGACTCGTGCTTACTACCCAGGGACTCGCAGGAGAGTGAAGTTAAGCAAAGATTAAAAAGAAAGAACCACATACTCTTAATAACCGACCATATACCAAGTATTGAACACACATCACACACTACATTGAAACCGAATACAAAGGAGGCGAGGTTACCTTTCTTGGGGCAGCGAACTCGAGACAACAATGAGCTTGAGAGCAAAGATTCTTCTACCACAAGATTCAAGTACAAATAGACAGCCAAGAAGTTCAAAACCAGTTGCAAACTATATTTTAGAGATTCGCTTGAAACTTTAAAGTGTAAAGTAATTATCGCTTCAAAACTCAACTCCTGAGCCTCTGTCCAAATCCCTTGAGCATGGGAACTATTTATAGGGGAAGAACATATAAATTTTGGTGGGAAATCCATTGGATTTTTGAAAGAAAGAGTTGGAAATTATTATTTTTTGCTCCTTTTCGAGATCAACAGTAAAAGGCATGGAGGAGTTGTATCTTTATTCTGAAAATCCGCAAAAAGGAGAAAAGGGACGAGAAGGACGATGATGGTACTGTAGCGCCGTTTGGAGCTAGAACCATCCGAGTTTGAGGAAAAGAAGAAAAAGAGATATTAAGGGTACTGTTGGATGCCACTTCTCGGTGGAAATTACGGCGTGTGTCTGGCTTGCAGCGTACTTTGTTGCGTTCTTTGCTGGTTTGTCGCTGATTTTCAGCGGAGAAAGTGACCTACAGGGGTGGGTCGGGTATTGCTGCTGGGTTGGGAATGTTTAACAAATTGGATTTGTTATTGAGAATGGGTATCTTTGGAATTGTGTATTGGTGTGGGCTGCTGATTGTATTGTTGTTGAGCTGAAAATTGATTTGAAATTGGGCCCAAAACTAAAGCTGAAAAATGAGCTTAAAAGGGAAGTGAAAAAGATAGGCAATTGAATTGTGATTATAGCCAAATAGGAATTAAGAAGTTAGCCAATTGAGTAAAAATTTAGATGAATTAATATTAATTAATTAATGATCCTCTTAATCTTAACAAGATATAATAATTAAATTAATTATAAACTAATTAACTCAAAATTATGACTTTAACTTAAAATAAAATGAATTAATAAAGTTTCTAATTAAAACATAAAAATCTTTTGTGATGATTTTCAAATATTTATAAAATATACTAATCATATAATTATATAGAACATATAAATTTATTTAAAATTATAAATAAAATAAAAACGAAGCTATTATTTTGAAATTCTTATAAAACTAATTATTTAAAATCGTGTGAAATTTAAAAAGCTCGATGATTAATTTATTTATTGGAGGGCCAAAATTGGGTGTCAATAGTTGTCCCTATTTTGACTTGGATGATGAAAGAAATTCGAGGCAAATGAAATTGACGAATCCAATTTTCATCGACCACATCCTCATCTTTTGAAAAAGGATTCTGGTACGGACTTTAGCAATTATGGTCGAGCCCCGGTAGAAGGTTTACTACATTTCTCAGGCTATATGAGAAGTCAGACCGCTTGTAGTTCGATATGCTTGATTAAACGCACGATTATGAAAGACTTCAAAAGCTATCCCGATATCGAATTATGAAGAGAATGGAATGCTCGAGAATAAGATTTAAGAAAGGATGTCGAAATACAAACAGAGTTTTTAACATTGAACCCGCCCACATATCGTTAAACCTAAGGAATCAGGTTGTTTGTAGTTCGACTCGATCGATTGAAAAGAAAATCTATTATCCAAGATAACCTTTGGTTTTGGAGGAGTGAAAAATAAAACGAGTGTGGAAAATAGGCTTGCAACCTCCTAGCCATGAATGTGGAGCTCTTCACATCCTTAAGTAAGAACTTACATAGACATAATTTCCAAAGTTCGTGGTGCGCTGTCACTCATATTAGAAAGTTGCCTCTGGTGGATGCGAAATTGAAATTGATGAACTAAAAGAAAAACCCACACGCCTTTTGATAGTGGTGTGGTTTGATTGTGGTGGAAGTTGCTGCTCAGCTCGCGTCCTAAGAGTTTGACACTCCTCTTTGGACTATGTCCCAGTTCGCTGCAAAGAAAAAAGTTTCACGTTGTGCTGCATCCCTTTTGATGTCGTCCGCACCATGTTGGAACTTAATTGTTCTCCTTGTATATTTTACGTTAACTTTTATCAGTTTGGCATAATGCAAATAAAACATGTATCTCATATTTGCGAGATGACTGTTAACTGTACTCTTCTTTTAGTATAGCAGTGGTGAAAAATAGACTAATGTTTCTTGATGGTTGAATATGATGGTCCTCTTGGCAGTTTAATATGAATGACTCTCTTGAATTTTGAGTATGATGGCCCTCTTGGCTTTTGAATATGATGGCCCTCTCGGCAATTTAGTATGAATGGCCTTCTCGGCAATTTGAATATGAATGGTTTTCTCAAAAGTTTGAATATGAATGGCCCTCTCAACAGTTTGAATATGAATGGCCCTCTCGGCGTTTGAATACAATGGCCTTCTTGGCATATGAATACGAATGGACCTCTCGGCAGTTTGAATATGCATGACCCTCTCGGAGTTTGAATACAATGGCCTTCTTGGCATTTGAATATGAATGGCCCTCTCGGCAGTTTGAATATAAATGGCCCTCTCGGCGTTTGAATATGATGGCCCTCTTGACTTTTGAATATGATAGCCCTCTCGGCAATTTAATATGAATGACCTTCTCGGCAGTTTGAATATGAATGGACCTCTCGGCGGTTTGAATATGAATGACCCTCTCGGCGTCTTGAATGCAATGGCCTTCTTGGCATTTGAATATGAATATCCCTCTCGGCAGTTTGAATATGAATGGCCCTCTCAGCAATTTAATATGAATGGCCTTCTTGGCAGTTTGAATATGCATGGCCCTCTCGACAATTTGAATATGAATGGCCCTCTCGGCGGTTTAAATATGAATGGCCTTGTCGGCAGTTTGAATATGCATGGCCTTCTTGGCATTTAATATGAATGGCCCTCTCGGCAGTTTGAATATGAATGACCCTCTCGGCAGTTTGAATATGAATGTCCCTCTCGGCATTTGAATACAATGGTCTTCTTGGCATTTGAATATGAATGGCCCTCTCGGCAGTTTGAATATGAATGGCCCTCTCGGCAATTTAATATGAATGGCCTTCTCGGCAGTTTGAATATGAATGGCCCTCTCGGCAATTTGAATATGAATGGCCCTCTCGGCGTTTGAATACAATGGATTTTACTGTGAATGTTGTATTCTTTGGTCAAGTAGATATGTTTCCTTCATAATAAGATATTTGCTGATAGGCTCTCCCGAAATAGTTGGTTGATAAATATATTATCTTTGATGGTCTTATTTATTCCTGCATCCACAAAAACAATGTTAGTTTTGGAACACTGATCTGTGTTGATTTCTTCCAATCGTCTTGCTTCTTATCTTGCTATCTTTGGATGTTTTGTTGACCCTACAAATCGCTATAGACAAAACACAAGATCATATTTAAATTAAAACACTTGTTATGTATGAAATTTTTAGAAACATAGTTTTAAAGAAAATCTCTGCCAATTAATTGTCATGACATGCACGACACAAACAAAACCCTTTGTCTCAAATTCTGTCATGATAGGTATCTTTTTGGAATTTCAGAATTCCTTATGAATATGTCATATTGAAGTACTTGAAGTTGACTCTGACGTTCCGAGTACCCTTGATGGAATTTTTGAGGCCTTCCTCAAAAATTCTGTCCCAGTTAAATGTTTTAAAAGAAATTTGATGGTAATCACGAAGTTCATGATCTTGCAATTTTTTTATATTTCCTCAAAATCATACCCTAATCGAATATTATGATATGATCTTTGACCCTTGTTTGTAAGAAAGAACTCTTCGTGTAGAATTTTTGAGATCCTCTCAAAAATTCTGTCCCAGTTTCCATTATGAAGGGACATGGAAATCTTATTGGGAATATGACCGAACCCTTGTGGCGCCTACGTATCCCGTTGAGGCAGGAATCAGGTCAAACGTAGTTCCCCTATCGATGGTTAACATGAATAAGAAATTTTGATAAGAAAACGACCGAGGCCAACATAGGCCGCCTACGTATCTCATTTTTGAGAATTCAGGTCGAACGTCGTTCAATTACAAAAGGAATGTCCCAAAGATTAATGCGACAATGATTACGAACAATTTGCGATTACAAGGAAATAAAGGAAAGAAATAACATTCTTCAAATGTAATATCTCTTGACGGCATTTGAATTGATATCTTTTCTCCATACTCTAGCGTCCATCTCTGCTAGGACCAAAGCTCCTGTTGACAGTATTTTGTGGACAACATACAGTTTTTGCCAGTTAGGTGCAAATTTCCCTTTATATTCCTCTTGATGAGGGAAAATGCGCTTCAACACCAATTGACCTACCTCAAATGTTCGAACTCTTACTTTCTTGTTGAAAGCACGAATCATTCTCTGTTGATACAACTGGCCATCACAAACGACACTCATTATTTTCTCATCAATCAATGTTAACTGCTCATATAGATCACGAACCTATTCGGCATCGCTCAATCCAGCTTCCTGAATAATCCTCAAAGACGGTATCTTAACTTCAGCCGGTATCACTTCCTCTGTTCCGTATACTAACAAATACAGAGTTGCTCCAGTTGAAGTTCGAATTGTGGTGCGATAACCTAGCAAGGCATAAGGCAAATTTTCATGCCAACATTTGTAGTTGTCAATCATCTTTCTCAATATCCTCTTGATGTTCTTATTGGCAGCTTCCACAGCTCCATTCATTTGAGGACGATATGAAGTTGAATTATGGTGGGTAATTTTGAATTGTTCACATATCTCTTTCATGAAGTGAATGTTAAGATTTGCACCATTGTCCGTGATGAGAGACTCAGGAACTCCAAAACGACATATCAAATTATTGCGAACAAAATCAGTCACAACTTTCTTCGTCACAGCTTTATAGGAAGCAACTTCGACCCACTTCGTGAAATAATCAATGGCGACAAAAGAAAACCTATGACCATTGGAGGCAGCAGGCTCAATTGGTCCAATAACATCCATGCCCCATACTGCAAATGGCCAAAAAGAACTCATTACATAGAGCTCGTGAGGAGGTACTTTGATCAGATCTCCATGTACCTGACATTTATGAAATCTTTGGACAAATCGAACACAATCATTTTCCATAGTCATCCAGAAGAATCCTGCCCTTAAGATTTTATTTGCTAATGTAAACCCATTCATATGCGTCCCACACACTCCAGCGTGCACTTCTTCAAGCAATTTTGTGGCTTCTACAGGATCCACACATCGTAGTAATCCCGTATTCGGAGTCCTCCTATAAAGAATCTCCCCATTCAAAAAGAAGTTGTTTGTCATTCTTCAAATTGTTTTCTTTTGGATGTTTGTTGCTTTTTCAGGGTATTCGCCAGCTTCTAAGTACCTTTTCACATCGATATACCATGGATTTACATCGGATTCCTTTTCCACATGTAAACAATGTGCTGGTTGTTCTTTTAAACCTATCTCAAGTGGGTCAATGTAACTCTTTTGTCGGTGTTGTATCATAGAGGATATGGTTACAAGAGCATCAGCAAACTCGTTTTGTATTCTCGAGGTGTGCCTGAACTCGGTCTTCCTAAATCTTTTACATAACCTCCGTACCAGTTGTACGTAAGGTAAGATTTTAGGGTTCTTCACGGCCCATTCTCCTTGAACTTGATGAATCAACAAGTCTGAATCACCAATTATCAGTAATTCTTGAATGTTCATGTCAAGAGCCATTCTGATGCCAAGAATACAAGCTTCGTACTCAACCATGTTATTAGTGCATCGAAATCTAAGCTTCGTTGTTGCTGGAAAATGTTGTCCTGATTCAGATATCAATACTGCTCCAATTCCTGATCCTCTAGAGTTAACTGCTCCATCAAAGAACATTCTCTAACAAGGATATGATTCTGCTATGTCTTCCCCTACAAACAATACTTCTTCATCAGGAAAATACGTTTTAAGTGGTTCATATCCTTCATCTACTGGGTTTTCAGCAAGGTGGTCGGCCAACTCTTGGCCCTTGATTGCTTTCTAAGTCATGTATACTATGTCAAACTCACTCAATAACATTTGCCATTTTGCTAGCTTTCCTGTGGGCATTGCCTTCTGCAATATGTACTTGAGTGGGTCCATTCTTGAAATAAGATGTGTTGTATAAGCCGACAGATAATGTCTTAATTTTTGAGTAGCCCAAGTCAAAGCACAACAAGTTCACTCTAAGAGGATAAACGAGCCTCATACGATGTGAACTTCTTGCTCAAGTAGTATATAGTTCTCTCCTTTCTTCCAGTTTCATCATGTTGTCCCAACACACACCCAAATGCGTTGTCAGAGACGGATAAATACAATAACAAAGGACTACCCGCGCGTGGTGGCACCAATACTGGTGGATTTAAAAGGTAACTTTGATAGTGTCAAAATCCTTCTGACATTCTTCGGTCCACTTGGTTGGCGCATTCTTTCGTAACAACTTGAATATGGGTTCACAGATCACCGTTGATTGGGATATGAATCGACTGATGTAATATAGTCTTCCTAGAAAACTCATTACTTCCTTCTTAGTCTTTGGAGGAGGCAAGTCTTGAATTGTCCTGATCTTGGAAGGATCAAGCTCGATACCTCTTCTACTAACTATGAAACCGAGTAACTTCCCTGCAGGTACTCCAAATGCACATTTGGCTGGGTTCAACTTCAAATCATACCTATGTAACCTGTCAAAGAACTTTTCCAGGTGCATCAGATAATCTGAACTCTCGCGGGATTTTATGATGACATCGTCCACATACACCTCAATTTCTTTATGGATCATATCATGGAATATGGTGGTCATAGCTCTCATGTAAGTGGCTCCAACATTCTTGAGGCCGAACGACATCACTCGATAATGGTAGACTCCCCAAGCGGTGATGAATGTTGTTTACTCTGCATCTTCTTCATCCATTAAGATCTGGTGGTATCTCTCAAAACAATCCACGAAAGATTTCAACTCATACTTGGAATAATTATCAATGAGTATATGGATGTTTGGCAACGGGAAATTGTCTTTTCGACTTGCTTTGTTGAGATCCCGATAATCCACGCATATCCTAATCTTTCCATCTTTCTTTGCTACTGGAACAATGTTAGACAACCAAGTGGGATACTTAGTCACTTCAAAGACCTTCGATTCGATCTGCTTCATGACCTCTTCCTTTATTCTTAAACTCATATCAGGTTTGAACTTTTTGGTTTACTGCTTTACCAGACAATACTCTGAATTGATAGGCAACCTATGGGAAACAATATCAGTGCTTAATCCTGGCATATCATCATAAGACAAGGCAAACACATCGATGTATTGTTTGAGCAACTCGACCAATTTTTCCTTTTCTATTGTTGTCAAATAAATACTGACTCGGGTTTCTCTAACCGACTCGTCATCTCTAAGTTGACTATCTCTGTCTCATCCAGATTGGGATTTTTATTATCTGCAAGGTTCCTCAAGTCGTCAGTGTGGTGTTCAGGCATCATAGTTTCCTCATCATATTCTTCACATTCATCTTCATTGACTTTACTTAGTTCACCATGTTCGTGACATGTCATGACATGGCAAGTTTAGATTCATTTTTACTGAAAAGAAAATAAAACAATCATGTTAGATAGAAAGAATTTAAATGTATATATTAGAAAGTAATTTGCAAAGGCAAGATAAAAAATAAACGAGGCTTTTCATTGGAAAAAAGGCGTACAAACTTTTATCATGACTCATGTCAACGTGAACGATGAAAATAAAGTGACATAAAAGGTTGTTTCGAACCTTGTCCGAACTACACCGATTTTCAAAAGTAAAACTTCAAATCTTGTCTTTGTTTACCAAGCAATTCGATGAATCATAAGTGGAGTGCCCACCCAATTCTGTAGCATCACTTCAGGTTTGGCATCTCGGATGGTGGATGTCGCAGTGCATTCTTCCAAGATCACAACACAATCTCCTTCATCAAGCAATCATCTCATCCCTTCCACTAGACCATCACTCTCGGACTTTAAAGCTTTAGCAACAAATAACTGGTACAATACTCGAGTAGGCTTTGGTGTATCAAGGCCATGTTTCTTCCTTGCTTCTACTTCGAATAATTCCTCCTTTGTTGGGGTATAACCAACGCCAAACCGGAAATTTTGAAGTGGGATAGGAAGAGGTTCGGATATGCCATCCAAATTCTTGCCCAACTCACGTCCAGGCTCAAAACCGCTTCTTAGCATGGTTGTGGCAAGCATTTTATACACCGACGGCATTGGTGTTTGCGGTGTTATATCTTCAAAAGCAGCACTCATTATCTCCACCATGTGAAAGTCAGTACCTTGAGATGAATCGTCAATAACGGGAACACAGAATCCAGGGTAACTACGATTACTCCCTTCACCATGAATGACAATTTCATGGTCCTCACAGATGAACTTCAAGATTTGATGCAATGTGGATGGAACTGCTCCGACCGCATGGATCCATGGTCTTCCTAGCAACATATTGTATCTTGTGGATATACCCATCACTTGGAATTCAGTGACAAATTCTGCAGGCCCCATTTGGATACACAAGTCTATCTCCCCCATGGTCTCTCTTTGCGAACCATCGAACGCCCTTACATTCATGCGACTTTGATAGATTTTTCCAACATCATGATTTAGCTGAGTAAGGGTTGATAACAGGCAAATATTGAATCTTGAACCATTATCAATCAATACTTGAGCTACAAACTTGTCCCTACATTTGACAGTGATATACAAGGCACGGTTGTGCATCATTCCCTCAATTGGTAACTCCTCTTCTCGAAAAGAGATTTGGTGACTCCCAATGACATGACTAACCATAGTTTCCAGATTATCACCACTTGTTCCCGTCGGTACATATGCTTCATCGAGTACCTTCAACAATGCTTTCCGATGGTACTCAGAACTCATCAATAGAGCCCAAACAAAAATTTGAGCGAGAGTTTTCTTCGAATGCTTGACAATGGAATACTCCTTAGGCTGCATTCTTCGACAAAACTCTTCATTTCTGTGATCGGCCTTTTTCGGTTCTCCTTTCTTCGTGTTTCTTTAGCTAACTCTTTCGGAACATAGCATCTTCTAGAAGGTCTCATCCCTTGAGCTGTAGCCGCCTGGACAATGAACTTTTCTTTGGGATGCTCGTTGTTTCTTTCCTTTACCAAAGCAAATGCCTGATGAGGTGCAGTTATTACAAAAAACTCTGGAAGCCTTTATGGTCAAAGAGGCCACTGTTGGTATGAGTGAGTTGACATTTGTTTTACCGACGCTCCCATTAGCGAGCCAATCTTCGTCGCTTTCAATCATATTAATGGGTCGCTTCCTCATGATTCGGTAATGGGTTAAGATTCACATTGGGGGAAGGGGCATGAAGAGTGATGACTATTATCGATCAAATCTTGAATCTTATGTTTTAAATTGATACAATCTTCGGTATCATGTCCTGCTCCTCCAGAATGGTAAGCGCATCGTTGATCCGCTCAAAAGAACTTTGTTGTGGAATTAATTGTCCTTGCATCTACTGGTTGGATCTGTAACGACCCGCTAGGTCGTTTTTAGAACTAGGACTATTTTGACTCCTTCCAAAAAATTTAAAGGGGTATTTTTAACTATTTAGTAACTACAATTATTTAGTTTACCATTCCTTTTTCTAAAATATTTAATATAGTGATAGTTAATGGGCCAAGTGTGTAGTTTGTGTATTTTCCTTTACTCCTCAGCCATGTAATTAAATTAAGTTAGTGGGATACCCCACTTTCAATACTTAATTAGTTATTAGCAAAAAATAAAAGAAAAGAAAAGAGGTAGAAGGGCAAAGAAACGGAAGAACAGAGGCGGCCAAGTTAGAGATCGTTCAAATTTTTTTTCTTAAATCCATGTGTAGTTAAGATAAAAGAATGATTCCTTGTCTGATTTTATTTATTATTATTATTATGGTTAGTGAGTTCTTACTGTATTTACATAAATTGTAGGAAAGTTTGAGAGGGGTAAGTTGCAGGGATTATTGTAAATTTTGGCATTAAATAAGAACAAAAAGGGGTAATTGGATTGGTGGTCAAAGGTGTAACAAAAATATAATATAATAATTCCCAATCTAATAGGTCCCTTACCAGTGAATTGGTTTTAATTGTTGGGAATTTTTTTTATATTTTTTTTTGTTGTTGTTATTTAATTCTCTTTTTCGTTTTTTTGGTTTTAATGGTAAGTTCCATATTCAATTGTTGCCAGTGAACCCCATTGATTTGGTCTTTTGCTTAGATGAATTCAAATGAGACAAAAGTGATTCCCATTTGATTGCCAGCGATGCTTTCCCTTTTTATTTTTACTTTATTTATTTATTTATTTTATTGAGATAGATAATTAATTATTAGGTGTTATTTTATATGATCTAACATTGAATTTTAGTCCATTTGAAGAGGTTAGAGTTAAGTTCTTGGCTTGAAACTTAGCGAGTATGAAAAATTTGGCATACCAATATATATCAAGATTTGGAGTTTGTTGAAAATATGAGTGAGTTTTAGCGTCTATGATAGACATATAATAATTTGAAATGTCTACAAAAAATTGCTTACTTACGAATATTGCAAAATTGGTAGATAGGAAACGTTCCGAAACCTTGCGAAAAGGAAAGGAAAAATCTTAAAAGATTCGTGGCACAAGCTCGGCATCTAAGGTATGTTAAGACTTGTTAGACTTGTTGAAGGACGTTTTCCTAATTAAAGATTAAAAATAAAAATAGACAAAGGGGTAAAGGCAAAATATGGTGGTCTCGTATCAATGGTGTGACGGGCATTGGTACGAGTACCGGTGTTATAAAATGGAAAATTCCTATTATAGAATGTGGGTTGAAATTTGAGAATGCCAAAGCATATGGGCATTAGCTGATATATTATTGAATTGAATTCCTTGTGTGATTGTGTTTTATTTATTTCACCCGTATAGTTGAGATAATTGAGGTGGTTATGTATTATATTCATATTGATTGATTGAGATGCATCATCATTCCCTCTATTGAAACAATATTGTGCACATGCATAGAGATAAGACTGAGTATAAGTTGGGCACGTGGAGATCGTCCGTGCTGGGGATGGTGAGATGTTAAGATTGTAATTTGGGCACGTGGAGACCGTCCGTGTGAAAATTGTTTGATATTATGATAGTGCGTTGAGATCGTCCGCACAGACACGTGGAGATCGTCCGTGTCGGTATATGGACCTCGCGAGTCCCTCATGGGTCATGAACTCTCGATGTATTTCCGAGGAGTATCATGTATATACGGTTGAGTGAGTTTTGGGTATTCTGAGACAATTCATTACATGGTGTTATATTGCATTGCATTTCATCACATCATTTATTTTGATGATTATGTGTTTTGTTTGGTGTTTGGAAAATACTTGATGTTTGATTACCTTTATTGACGAGACTTAAATAGTGAGTGTAATATATATATATATACTTGTATAATTTAAGAATTTATTTTCTTATATAAACTCCCGTCACTACTTCTTCGTGGTCGGTCAATGAGACATACTGAGTACACGTGGTTTCGTACTCATACTACACTTGTTGCACTCTTTGTGGTGCAGATTCGATTCCAAGTAGGAGCACGTCTCGAGGAGAAGTTTGAGTCCGAGTTTGGAGTGTCTTGGAGTTGTGGTGAGCTGCTTGGTTGTTCCGTGGCCCACACCTCCCTCTATCTTTTACTTATTCTGTTATTCAGTATTCAGACAGGATATCCCTTATGTTAGATTTGCCTTTTTAGTTTCAGACTTGCATCGTATTTTAGAAGCTCTTGTACTCATGACACCATTTCTTGGGTAGTATTTTTTTTTTAGTTTTCCGCATTCGTACTTATAAGAACTCAGTGTTGGAGATTTGGAAATTTGTTGTCTTTTCACTTATTTGTTAGTTAAGTTTGTTAAAATATGTTGGTTGGCTTACCTATTGGTTGGGAATATAGGTGCCATCATGACTCGCGATTTTGGGTCGTGACAAATTTGGTATCAGAGCCCTAGGTTCATCGGTCTCAAGAGTACAAGAGCAATGTCTAGTAGAGTCTTGCGGATCGGTATGAAGACGTCCATACCTATCTTCGAGAGGCTATAGGACATTTAGGAAATATTCTGTTCATTTATTCATTATCGTGCACATTTGACCTTGTAGAAATTCTAATCTTGATATCTCATCCTCTCTCAGATGGCGAGGAATCGTACATCGGCAAGTGGTGGTCAGGATCCTATTCCTGCGCCTGCTTCTGGGAACACTATCCGAGGTAGAGGTAGGAGACGAGCTCGAGGTCGGGGTAGGGGCCGTGTTGCAGCACCTGTGGATGTTCAAGTACCAGTAGCTACCCAGGGTCGTGATAGGACCGTACCTCCTGATGCAGAGGTTATTCATGGGGATGTGCAAGATCGTGTCGAGGGGGATTGGCCGGCTCAGGCTCCAACCAGTACTATTGTCCCTCCAGTGCTTCAAGATACCCTGGCTCGTATGTTAGGAGTCCTAGAGGGGATGGCCCAGGCAGGAGCTTTGCCTGTCACTTCTGATGGCTCACAGACCCGTGTTGGAGGTCAAACTCCAGATCCGATAGTTGCTCCAGAGTCTCAGACTCCCAGGACTCAGCCAGCTGCCGCTGTAGCTCCTCGTTTGGATAGTATGGAGTTTCCAGATATGACATCACATTTGGTGAACAGGCCTTCTATGACTATTGATGAGCAAAAGATGTTTGGGAGGTTCAGACTAATGAATCCTCCTACTTATACTGGTGACTTAGCTGAGGATGTATATGAGTTTATAGTTAGTTGTCATGAGAGGTTGCATAATCTTGGATTAGTGGAGTCTCATGGAGTTGACTACACAGCGTTTCAGATGACTGGCTCTGCTAAGCAGTGGTGGAGGGATTATATTAGTAGTAGGCCAGCTGGATCTCATCCACTATCCTGGACTGAGTTTACTCAGGTATTTCTATCCAAATTTGTTCCACGCAGTGAGAGGGAGCGCAAGAGGGCCGAGTTTGAGGGTTTGCAGCAAAATGGTATGTCAGTTGCAGAGTATGAGGGTAAATTTCATGCCTTGGCTAGGCATGCTTCGATGATACTTCCCACAGAGGCTGAGAGAGTGAGGAGGTTTGTTAAGGGGCTGATTATTCTAATTCGTCTAGGAGTTTCTCAAGTTGCTGCTTCTGGTGTTCCATTCCAGAAAGTGGTAGATGCTGCTAAGGAGTTGGAGATGATTCGACGTGAGGGATTTTAGCAGCGAGAGGGCAAGAGGACTCGTTATGCAGGTGATTATGGTAGTGCTCCTCCTAGGAGTCGGGGTTACTTAGGTAGAGGTTATCACCCTCAGTCCAGCAGACCCATTCATGCTGCTATACCAGCGTCTGAGGCTGGTTACGTTTGGCATAACTCTTCGAGCTCGGTACATACTTCGCAGGGTTCATCTTCTAGACCTGTAGTTCGTGGAGGGAATTCTGGTCATTCAGGTTCCTCTCATCAGCCTGCGTCTCGTAGGGGTTGCTTTGAGTGTGTTGATATAAGACACTTTGTGAGAGACTGCCCTAGGACAAGACGTGGTGGCTTACATCAGGGTTCTCAGGCTTCGACTTCCAGGGCTGCACAACCTCCAGCTAGGGGTGGTGCACAGAATGGTAGAGGTGGTTCTCCTTTTGGTCGAGGTGGTGGTCGTGGAGGTTCACAATCTGATGGAGGTCGTTCTCACTGTTATGCTTTTTCAGGTAGGCCAGAGGCTGAAGCCTCAGATGCTGTTATCACAGGTATTATTCCGGTTTGTCATCGACCAGCTACTGTATTATTTGATCTAGGCTCTACTTATTCTTATGTGTCCACATATTTTGCTCCTAGTCTGGATATATTGTGTGAGTCTCTTGATTTGCCGATACGTGTTTCTACTCCTGTCGGGGATTCTGTAGTTGTAGATCAAGTGTATCATTTATGTATTGTTACTTTGATGGGGTATGACACTCATACAGATTTAAAGGTATTAGATATGGTAGATTTTGATGTGATTCTTGGTATGGATTGGTTATCTTCTTACCACGCAATTTTAAATTGTCATATGCCAAGACCATCACTTTAGCTATGCCTGGAATTCCTATAGTAGAATGGAGAGGTACTCTTAGTCATCCTTCTAAGGGTGTGATATCATTCCTTAAGGCTCGTCAGTTGGTACAGAGAGGATGTTTAGCGTACTTGGCCCACATTCGAGATACTAGTATTGAGACTCCTATGCTTGAGTCTATTCCAGTAGTGATTTCAGAAGTATTTCCGACCGATTTGCCAGGTCTTCCACCAGATCGTGATATTGATTTTTGTATTGATGTGGAGCCAGGCACTCGGCCTATTTCCATTCCTCCTTATCGTATGGCACCGGCTAAATTGAAAGAGTTAAAGGAGCAGTTGCAGGATTTGTTGAGCAAAGGTTTTATTAGACCAAGTGTATCTCCTTGGGGTGCTCCAGTGTTATTTGTGAAGAAGAAAGATGGAGCTATGCGTATGTGTATTGACTATCGGCAGTTGAACAAGGTAACCATCAGAAATAAGTTTCTGATACCTCGTATTGATGATTTATTTGATCAGTTGCAGGGTGCTTCAGTTTTCTCCAAAATTGACTTGAGATCTGGCTATCATCAGCTGAAGGTTAGGGCGAAGGATATCCCTAAGACGGCTTTTCGAACACGTTATGGTCATTACGAGTTTTTGGTGAAGTCTTTCAGACTGACTAATGCCCCAGCAGCTTTTATGGACTTGATGAATGGAGTGTTCAGACCGTATTTAGATTCCTTTGTTATTGTCTTCATAGATGATATATTGATATACTCACGCACTAAGGAGGAACATGAGCATCATTTGAGGATTGTTCTTGGGATTCTAAAGGAGAAGAAACTTTATGCAAAGTTTTCAAAGTGTGAGTTTTGGCTTAGTTCGGTAGCATTCTTGGGACATGTAGTGTCCAAGGAGGGTATCATGGTGGATCCTAAGAAGATTGAGGCGGTTAGAGATTGTGTCAGACCTACTTCAGTTACTGAGATTCGGAGTTTCTTGGGCCTTGTAGGTTATTATCGACGGTTTGTTGAGGGTTTCTCATCCATTGCATCTCCATTAACTAGATTGACACAGAAGGAGGTGACTTTTCAGTGGTCTGACGAATGTGAGGTTAGTTTCCAAAAGCTCAAGACTTTATTGACTACTGCTCCGATTTTGACCCTACCCCTGGAGGGGGAGGGTTTTGTCGTATATTGTGATGCTTCTCGGTTTGGTCTTGGTTGTGTGTTGATGCAGAAGGGAAGGGTGATAGCTTATGCTTCGAGGCAGTTAAAGGTTCATGAGAAGAACTACCCTATTCATGATTTAGAGTTGGCGGCCGTGGTGTTTGCATTAATGATTTGGAGGCATTATCTTTATGGTGTGTATTGTGAGGTGTTCACGGATCATCGTAGTCTCCAAGTATATATTCAATCAGAGGGATCTAAATTTGAGGCAGAGGAGATGGTTGGAGTTGCTCAAAGACTACGATATGACTATTCCTTATCACCCAGGCAAAGCAAATGTTGTAGCAGATGCCTTGAGTCGGAAGGCGGTAAGTATGGGTAGCCTAGCCATGTTACAGGTTGGCGAGCGTCCCCTAGCTAGGGATGTCCAATCCCTGGCCAATAGCTTTGTGAGACTTGATATTTCAGAATCTGGTAAGGTATTGGCTTATATGGAGGCTAGGTCATCCTTGTTGGAGCAGATTCGAGCTCAACAGTTTGATGATGGTAATTTATGTAAGATTAGGGACAAGGTTTTAAAAGGAGAAGCCAAGGCTGCAATTCTTGATAGTGAGGGAGTTTTGAGGATTAAGGGTTGTATATATGTTCCTCGTACAGGTGATTTGACTAGATTGATCATGGAGGAGGCTCATAGTTCGAGGTACTCTATTCATCCAGGGGCTACTAAGATGTATCGTGACTTGAAGCAACATTACTGGTGGTGTCCTATGAAGAGGGACATAGTAGATTTTGTATCCCAATGTCTGAATTGTCAGCAAGTGAAGTATGAACACCAAAAGCCTGGAGGTGTGACACAGAGGATGCCTATACCTGAGTGGAAGTGGGAGCGTATTGCTATGGACTTTGTGGTAGGATTGCCATGTACTTTGGGTAAGTTTGATGCTACATGGGTCATTGTGGATCGACTGACTAAGTCTGCACACTTTGTACCAGTTCAAACGACCTATAATTCAGAGAAGTTAGCCAAAATCTATATTCGAGAGATAGTTCGTTTGCATGGGGTTCCTATATCTATTATTTCAGATCGTGGCGCCCAATTTACATCTCATTTCTGGCGGTCTATGCAGAAGGAGTTGGGTACTTGGGTGGATCTTAGTACAGCTTTCCACCCTCAGACTGATGGTCAGTCTGAGCGGACTATTCAGGTTCTTGAGGACATGTTGCGAGCATGTGTGATTGACTTTGGTGGTCATTGGGATCAGTTCTTGCCATTAGCGGAATTTGCTTACAATAATAGTTATCATTCGAGCATCGAGATGGCACCATTTGAGGCTCTGTACGGTAGGAGATGTCGATCTCCAATTGGCTGGTTTGATGCATTTGAGGTTAGACCATGGGGTACAGATTTGTTGAGGGAGTCTTTGGACAAGGTCAAGTTGATCCAAGATAGACTTATCATGGCTCAAAGCAGGCAAAAGAGTAACGCAGATAGGAAGGTTCGTGATTTGGAGTTTATGGTTGGAGAGAGGGTTCTACTTAAGGTTTCACCCATGAAGGGTGTGATGAGATTTGGAAAGAAGGGCAAGTTGAGTCCAAGGTACATTGGTCCTTTCGAGATTGTGGAGCGTATTGGTGAGGTGGCATATCAGTTGGCTTTGCCACCTGGGTTATCAAGTGTCCATCCTGTATTTCATATTTCAATGCTTAAGAAGTATCATCAGGGTGGTGATCATGTGATTCAATGGGATTCAGTGTTACTTGATCAGAATTTGACTTTTGAGGAAGAGCCGATCACCATTTTAGATAGGCAAATTCGGAAGCTGAGGTCCAAGGAAATTGCTTCGGTAAAGGTTCAGTGGAAGCATCGTCTAGTGGAGGAGGCTACATGGGAGACAGAGTCAGACATGAGGAGTAAATATCCTCATCTTTTTGAGCGTTCAGGTTAGCTCTTTTCTTTTTCCGTTCGAGCACGAACGTTTGTTTAAGTGGTAGGTGATGTAACGACCCGCTAGGTCGTTTTTAGAACTAGGACTATTTTGACTCCTTCCAAAAAATTTAAAGGGGTATTTTTAACTATTTAGTAACTACAATTATTTAGTTTACCATTCCTTTTTCTAAAATATTTAATATAGTGATAGTTAATGGGCCAAGTGTGTAGTTTGTGTATTTTCCTTTACTCCTCAGCCATGTAATTAAATTAAGTTAGTGGGATACCCCACTTTCAATACTTAATTAGTTATTAGCAAAAAAAAGAAAAGAAAAGAAAAGAGGTAGAAGGGCAAAGAAACGGAAGAACAGAGGCGGCCAGGTTAGAGATCGTTCAAATTTTTTTTTCTTAAATCCATGTGTAGTTAAGATAAAAGGTTGATTCCTTGTCTGATTTTATTTATTATTATTATTATGGTTAGTGAGTTCTTACTGTATTTACATAAATTGTAGGAAAGTTTGAGAGGGATAAGATGCAGGGATTATTGTAAATTTTGGCATTAAATAAGAACAAAAAGGGGTGATTGGATGGTGGTCAAAGGTGTAACAAAAATATAATATAATAATTCCCAATCTAATGGGTCCCTTACCAGTGAATTGGTTTTAATTGTTGGGAATTTTTTTATATTTTTTTTTGTTGTTGTTATTTAATTCTCTTTTTCATTTTTTTGGTTTTAATGGTAAGTTCCATATTCAACTGTTGCTAGTGAACCCCATTGATTTGGTCTTTTGCTTAGATGAATTCAAATGAGACAAAAGTGATTCCCATTTGATTGCCAGCGATGCTTTCCCTTTTTATTTTTACTTTTTTTATTTATTTTTTTATTTTTTTTATTGATATAGATAATTAATTATTAGGTGTTATTTTATATGATCTAACATTGAATTTTAGTCCATTTGAAGAAGTTAGAGTTAAGTTCTTGGCTTGAAATTTAGCGAGTATGAAAAATTTGGCATACCAATATATATCAAGATATGGAGTTTGTTGAAAATATGAGTGAGTTTTAGCGTCTATGATAGGCATATAATAATTTGAAATGTCTACAAAAAATTGCTTACTTACGAATATTGCAAAATTGGTAGATTGGGAACGTTCCGAAACCTTGCGAAAAGGAAAGGAAAAATCTTAAAAGATTCGTGGCACAAGCTGGCATCTAAGGTATGTTAAGACTTGTTAGACTAGTTGAAGGACGTTTTCCTAATTAAAGATTAAAAATAAAAATAGACAAAGGGGTAAAGGGAAAATATGGTGGTCTCGTATCAATGGTGTGACGGGCATTGGTACGAGTACCGGTGTTATAAAATGGAAAATTCCTATTATAGAATGTGGGTTGAAATTTGAGAATGCCAAAGCATATGGGCATTAGCTGATATATTATTGACTTGAATTCCTTGTGTGATTGTGTTTTATTTATTTCACCCGTATAGTTGAGATAATTGAGGTGGTTATGTATTATATCATATTGATTGATTGAGATGCATCATCATTCCCTCTATTGAAACAATATTGTGCACATGCATAGAGATGAGACTGAGTATAAGTTGGGCATGTGGAGATCGTCCGTGCTGGGGATGGTGAGATGTTAAGATTGTAATTTGGGCACGTGGAGACCGTCCGTGCGAAAATTGTTTGATATTATGATAGTGCGTTGAGATCGTCCGCACAGACACGTGGAGATCGTCCGTGTCGGTATATGGACCTCGCGAGTCCCCCATGGGTCATGAACTCTCGATGTATTTCTGAAATGTATCATGTATATACGGTTGAGTGAGTACTGGGTATTCTGAGACAATTCATTACATGGTGTTATATTGCATTGCATTTCATCACATCATTTATTTTGATGATTATGTGTTTTGTTTGGTGTTTGGAAAATACTTGGTGTTTGATTACCTTTATTGACGAGACATAAATAGTGAGTGTAATATATATATATACTTGTATAATTTAAGAATTTATTTTCTTATATAAACTCCCGTCACTACTTCTTCGTGGTCGGTCAATGAGACATACTGAGTACACGTGGTTTCGTACTCATACTACACTTGTTGCACTCTTTGTGGTGCAGATACGATTCCAAGTAGGAGCACGTCTCGAGGAGCAGTTTGAGTCCGAGTTTGGAGTGTCTTGGAGTTGTGGTGAGCTGCTTGGTTGTTCCGTGGCCCACACCTCCCTCTATCTTTTACTTATTCTGTTATTCAGTATTCAGACAGGATATCCCTTATGTTAGATTTGCCTTTTTAGTTTCAGACTTGCATCGTATTTTAGAAGCTCTTGTACTCATGACACCATTTCTTGGGTAGTATTTTTTTTTTCAGTTTTCCGCATTCGTACTTATAAGAACTCAGTGTTGGAAATTTGGAAATTTGTTGTCTTTTCACTTATTTGTTAGTTAAGTTTGTTAAAATATGTTGGTTGGCTTACCTATTGGTTGGGAATATAGGTGCCATCATGACTCGCGATTTTGGGTCGTGACAGGATCAATCTAGCTGCTCTCAAACGCTCAAAGAGTTGGGTACGTATTTATGACAAAGGAGCGAAAACTCTGGGAGGATTTGTTTCTAGGTTAGGGCGGGGTAAATTATTGTTATTTGGGTTGTTTTGTCCAGGACTTTGATAGGCTGGTACATTGGCTTGGTGATTTGGTGGTGTTTTTTGGTAGGTTGGTGGTTGATTTTGGTAGATAGGTGGTGATGGTTGGTAGTTCTGTGGTGATGGTTGGTAGTTCTGTTGTGCATAGTAGATTGGAAGTGGAGCTTGTGGAGGTGGTTGGTAATTATCAATGGTGGAGAATCGGTTGGTGTTTCC
The DNA here is from genome assembly GCF_036512215.1 of Solanum lycopersicum. NCBI lineage: Eukaryota > Viridiplantae > Streptophyta > Magnoliopsida > Solanales > Solanaceae > Solanum > Solanum lycopersicum. The sequence goes on along the minus strand of NC_090801.1, from coordinate 18,764,942 downwards.
AATGGCAGAACCAGACCCAAAATACCTTTGTGGCCTTGACCTTGGGCTAAAAGATACAACAGAGACATCCTCTTTCTTTTTCCTAGCAAATTCTACAGCCATGGATGGTGAAGATTTGTTGGCGGCCTACAAAGCAGTGAGACTTGTAACCTTCCCAGGTTTGAGTCCATCCTCTATGGCTTCTCCCATTTTGATCAGCTCCAAAAACTTTTGTCCCATCATGAGAAACATCCTTTCATAATACTCGGGCTCTTGATCTCGAATAAAAGCAGAGGTTATTTTGCTTTCAGTCATCACAGGTTGTACCTTTGCAGCTTCTTTCCTCCAACGACACGCATATTCACGATAGTCCTCCGTGGTCTTTTGCTTGATTTTTTCCAAATAGTATCTATCCACTGGCGGAGTTCTTGAGATGTGAACCATTCTAACGCCTCCCCACTCAGGCTTCGACTAAACAACCTCATAATTAATGCATCATTTTTCCGAATACCCACAAGTTTGTCACAATAAGCTCGCAGATGAGACATTGGATTTCCAATACCATTGAAGGTTTCAAATTTTGGAATTTTGTAACCTTCGGGTATTTCCAAATCAGGGTGCATGCAAAAGTCTTCATACTCAAGTCCTGTGATTTTCCTTGAAGTTTGAATACTTTTAACTGTTTCAGAGATGGCCTCCTTCAAGACATTCATTTCTTGTTCACGCTTTTCTTCTCTGAGCCTCCACTCCTTTTCCATCTATTCATAGTGATCCAGCTCCAGTTGAACAGGAAAGCTAGGACATGGTTTAGGGATTGTGTAGGATGGTGGAATTTGGAATGTTACGAAAGGGTATGTCGGCTGGCTAGGCAAAACACGTGGATTATTGGAGACTGAGGGTGGGATTTGGTAGGTTGGCGTGAAGTTTTGGGAGTGATTAGTGTTAGGTGCTTGGTTCTGATTTGGTATTGGTGGTGGTGTTTGGTAGGAAGTGCTGGCGTAAGGAGCGTTGGATACAGTTAAGTCAATGGTATGAGGATTAGGAGTGAAAGTGATGGGTCCTGTGGTATGAATCGGGAATTAGTTGGGTAACGGATAACTTAATAATGGAAAATGAGGAGGAGGTCTTCTAGTTTCAAGGGGTGAATCATTCGATGCAATGGCCAGTTTGGCCAAATCTTTGGTTTGTTGAAGATCTTCTTGCATATCTGTAATTCGTTGCATTAATTGAGAGATCAACTCACTCTGATCAGTGAGTTCAACATTTCTGATGGTCACATCGACTATTCCCGTTTCTTCAGAAGTACCAGTCATTTTGCTTTTGCCTTTATCCAAAGAGTGATCAGGGAAGGATTGAATGATTGCTTTAGATCTTGTGAAGTAGGGACGGTCTGTCAGTTTGACTTCAACACAGATCAGTGTTTACCTGTAGAGAAAAATCACTCAAAAGATGCATATGTTACTCTTTGTTTTTAACGAGATATGCAAATAAATTGACACACAAAAAAATAAAAAAAAATAAACACATAAGTGTCATTTTGCTTCAAGTAGATTAATCCACAGAAATATTTTGGGTGAACGGGAGGACTCTAATGGAAATGAATCTTTTTGTGATAGAATTAGGAAGGTCGACTTGCATAGAATGCTGTTAAATTCTTCCACTCATGAAATTTTAAGAATCTTTCGCTAATAATGGACAATAAAAATTAAAAAGATAGGGACCGAGCCTTAAGTAGGCTGCCTACGTATCCACCTAGGAAATCAGGCCCGACGTAGTTCAAATTACATAAGACAACTTAAGCCTACCCTTTCCTGAAACTGATAGAGAGACTAGGCTCGATAAGAGCTTCTTACGTACACCCTTATGGGCTCAAGTCTCGCGTAGTTCTTGATTACAAATAAACTTAAACATAAGAGGAACGTTTCATGAACCTAAATCTACCCCACACTCTTTTATTCCCTTTCAACCGTAGGGTGAAGATCCTGTGCTCTCATCATTTGAACCTGCTTTTGTTTTTTCTTTTCCTCTCATGAAAGAAGCATTTTTAATGGCTCGTTCAATTTCGGGGATCCTTGCAGTTGCTTTAGTGATATTAATTATCTCTTGATTGATTTTTGCAATCTTTCTTTTCACTGAGGCTATTTCCATGTCAACCTCAATAATTCTCTCTCGTAGCGTCCATTCAGTTTTGTCAAGTATTGCAAGTCTCATTTTCGGCTGCAGCTATCCTCTCTTTAGTCTCGATAAATTTTTTGAACATTAACTCTTTAGTTTCTCTTTCACTAACCGAAGCACTGGGTGAGATTGGTGCGTTGGCGTCTTTTTTGGACATTCTAGAAAATTGACCTTCCTATGACGGATGAATAAAAATTTATGAAATTTCGAGTAAATGGATATATATTTCTGAGAAACTCGAACGGCACTTCAAGAATGATTAGGACGGACTTTGTTGTTGTGAATTTTAATATATGCTTAGGTTGCTCTAAAAATAATAGTGGATTAATTCTGCTTTAGACAAAACAGCACATCACAACACACAACAATTATATCAATCAGTACACAAATAATTTATATCGCGTCCTAGATTTGTGACCTTTTTATGCCAAAGGTAGGCCTTAACGTCAAACATAATGTGATTATGATAGATTGATCCAAGCCATTAATTTGTTACAACTCGAGTTTGGAACACAAAGACAAAATAACCATTAAATACCAATAAAATGGTGCAACATAAAAAAGACACAAAATAAGGACAATTCTAAGATTCAGGTTGAATGTTATTATCAATCATGCCGGTGGAGGAAGTGATGGTGATGCTTCCACGTTGTTAGGCCCTTCTCTAGCATTATCCAAATATTCCATTATACTTTCCATTTGAGCCCACATTTCAGGGGTGACCGCTTTCGTTCCGAGATGAGAATGCCTTATCCAGATCGTCGTCCCAATAGCCTTAAAACCTTGTTCGCCTTCTGGACTCATGCTGTTGCGATCTTTTCGAAGCCATACCTGATATTCTGGAATTTCTCTTTCGGGACTCTTTCCTATATCTATCGTGAGAATATTGTTCCATTCATGAAGTATCTCTCTGGCTCTAAGAACTTCGAAGTTTGGTCCAAAGGAAACTTCAGAAACACTCATGTTGGCTCGATGAGGTATTACTTGTGCTCGACCAAATTGTTGAAGTACGCGTACTGGAGCATAAGGTTGGAGACCTTTTAACCCAATAAGCTCGATATAGTAGGACCTCTTGCATCTGATATATGCCGGGGAATGCGAGAGTAATGGATATTTCCACTGAATTTGGTCACTGGTGCAGGAGGTCAGATATTCATACCAATCATCAGTACCAACCGGAAATACAAACATTTTTGTCCTGTCGAAAAAACTGTCAATGTGATTTACGTTGCTAAAGCATATGTCATCCATATTTTTACGCTTGTGAAAAATGTTCCAGTGCCCACACTTGTAAAAGAAGGTTGCAACCTTCAAAGAAGTTTGCTTCCCCTCTCTTACATTTCCCAAGAGCTCGAAATATTTCTGCTAAAATCATGGGAACTAGAGTGAGCTCTTTGACATTAACACCTTCAAAAAGTACACGAGCCACTGAACATATGCATGTGCAGATATGACCATGTTCTCGTGAAAACACTAAAGTTCCTAGTAAAGCCACAGTAAATGCGATAGGGTGCTAGCTTGACAATGAACAAGAGTGCAAGATAATTCCTTCCTAAACACTTTGTAACTATTTGAGCGTCCACACCTTTCATATAAGTAATCCACAGAAACCCAATTATGTTCGAAGCATCGAAGTTTCTTTTCAGTTTTCAGTCCTAAGTAGCGAAGAAATTTCTTCCCTGATTGATTATGAGGAATAATTTGACTTTTTCCTCGATACTTCAAACTGGTAAAATAATATGTTTCCTCCAGTGTAGGTGTTACTTCAAAGTCTTTGAACGTGAACACAACACGGTCTGGATCCCAAAACTGAATCAACACTCTAATCATATGTTTGTCTGGGTTAACCTTGAATAGCATAAGGGAGGCACCCCAACCTTTTTGCAATTGCTAATTTTTCACTTGGATTAAAATTCTCCAACCAGGTTTTCAATTTGTAGGAAAACCCTCGATCATCCTAATTTTGGGCACTTGAGGGACTGAATTCATCTACAAATTTAAAAAAATAAAATAAAATAAAATAAACATATAACATCCAAACTCACTATGTCAAATTTAGGCTTGGATCCGTCTATCATTATCACATTGCACAAAACATGTTCGTTGGTCGTTGGGTCGTGAAACCCATTGACGTAAGGGTGAACTTCTTAAATGTTGAATCGATACCCTTGATCGATCCATCTAAGGCATATGCATGCATGAACTAAATTGAGGGGTGGTTTAGCTCTATCTTATGTTTTCTAAGATTTGGCTTTCTAGACACAAGGTTCCCGAGTGGACAGCTCGAGTGAGAAGGCTACGCGGTTACGCGGAAAAAGATCCGGACACCCCGCGCATATACCAACCCTCATAACTTTAAGAACTTTGAAAGAAGTTTGTGGGTGCACAAAGCACACCTCGCGTGTACGTATGATAATGTGAATTTCCAATAAGTGGAGAAATATGAACGGAATGACAGTTTATAAAGCAATATAAATATACAATTGATGAAAATAATAACAGTTAAACAATTTATATCACATAAGCATAAAAAATAAGGCATTAGGCATGTAATATAAGCAAACAAATAAGCATATGCCAAAAACATTAATAATTAACCTAAGTCTACTATGGTTAGAACCTATTAAATCCCCAGCAGAGTCGTCATTTCTGTTATACCGTAATTTATCTATTCTTAGAAAAATCACTTTTTGAAATGTTCTAAGTATAAAATGATTTAGAAGAATATTTAGAAAGAGTCGCCACTTAATATTTTAAAGAAATTAAGAAAACTTGATTTAAAAAGATTTTAACAGATTAAATCTTAATAAATTTAGAGAAAACGGGTAAGAGGTTCTTATTTATGCTTCAAGAAGGTTTTTAAGGCATTTGAAACACCCGCTAACACGCGGTTATCCTATGACTTAGGTTAATTTTTTTTATTTATTTATCTTAGAAACATGATTTAATATAATAATTAACAATATTCGATCAACTTTAAAAAAATATCAATTTTTATTTTTATTAGTTATTTTATAACAAAATGGAACTTCAACTAAAGTTTTTTTTATATATGAATTAATTATAAGTAAATAAAATTTAACCAAACTAAATTATTTGTATTTTTTTCATCACTTTAAAAAGATAATAATTCAAACAAAATTCATTAATTTAAGAATGAAAACCCATTTTTTAATTACTGGAAGAGTAAAAGATTCGCCTAACTTAAAATAATATTTTAAAATAATAAAATCGTTAAGCGAAAATCATTGAAGAATATATGTCTTTTAAGAACATAGGTTTGACTTAACTAAAGATATTAATTTTACTTATATACTTGACATAAAAAATAAATTATTGTAAAAGATGTTTATATAGTAAGCCAACATAAAAAAAATAATTCATCTTTTGTGGATTTAAGTAAGTTGATTATCAATTCTAAAGTTAGAGTTAAATAAAATTAGTCAACATAATCAAAATAATTTGGAGAGTGAAAGAGACAATGAAATTGGGCCCTTTCATGAGCCAATTTCGCTGCAAGTTTTGGGTTTTAACCCAATCCCGTTTTTGTATACATAAACTGTATATCGGTGTATATTGACATATATATCAGTTCTCTGCGTGTATCTCCTGCTTCCGAACACCTGCATTTTACCTCATCGCTATATTTCACATTTTTGTCTGCATATTTGCTGCCATGAACCTGTATATCAGTTTATAAACGTTGTATACATCATGTATACAACTTGTTTTCGCCTTCCGAACACCTATCTTTCAATTTCCAGTCCTTATTTATCATCTTCAAATTATTCATCCACTTCACCATTTGCAATGGGGGATGACTCGAGAGGGAAAAAATGAATTTGGGCCTTTATGGCCCATTTCAAAATGCGAAAGGGAAAGGATTTGAGTCCACCTTGTACTTCATGTGAGTTCACATGTAGCAAAATGAGAACAACAAGAATTAGAATTCGTATAAGTTAGTAGCTCCTAATTATATCAACATATATTTGGCAAAAAAATAAGGCTAAACTAACACCAACAAAAGGCTAAAATCATACTAAGAGTCATTTGAGCAATTTACTCATGTTGCATATTAGTAGAAAACAAAAGATGGATATTTGAACAAGTTTTAAAAGAGGAAAAAAATAATAAATAGGAGAAGACACATATCAGACAACACTAAAACTATAGCAAATTGATCATTGTACTTGTCATAACAAGCAAATGATGCCTATGGTAGAAACTAAAAGAAGATGAATAAATGGACAAAATGTTAGATCCGAAAACAAAAAAAAACCTATAAAACTAGCTATTCGTTATGCCAAATTTGGATATTGATTTATGCTAAATTTACTTTAGGTGGAGGATGAAAACATTGTTAAATATCTATAACTAAACATGGCAACATCTTTGTTCATACAAATCCATCAAACCTAAATTCTAAAAGCATAAACAACTATAGTATTCATGAGAAAACAAAATGGGCATTTGTTTAGTAGTAATATCTAATACCATAAATACTATGTCCAACCTATGTCATGCTCAGGGTATTGATATTTCCAAATCAAATGAGAATGAAAGGCTATCTTGATAGCTGAAAATGTGATTAAACTTAATTAACTGGTGCATTAATACATTTGAGTTACAAGCAATGCAATGAATTAAAACCAAACGATATAAACAAAATGTCGACTAAATGATAAGATAGGTTAGACACATCTACTAGGCCAAATTCAGATAGTATTAACAAAATCCATGACAATGAGAACGGAACAAAGGCAGGTCACCAAGACTACAACCTCCTTCTTATCATATTTACAAAACTCCAACAAACAGTGAATAATCCAAACGACGCAGTTGATAAACCCTCTACCGAGCAAACGAACTTTAAACTATTTCTAACAAAGCAAGACAGGGATCCAACTAATTACATAGATATAAAATTGATATAATGAATATAGCGACCACCATATAATATCAAATTAACTTCCCAGATGTTTGACTCGTGCTTACTACCCAGGGACTCGCAGGAGAGCGAAGTTAAGCAAAGATTAAAAAGAAAGAACCACATACTCTTAATAACCGACCATATACCAAGTATTGAATACACATAACACGCTACATTGAAACCGAATACAAAGGAGGCGAGGTTACCTTTCTTGAGGCAGCGAACTCGAGACAACAATGAGCTTGAGAGCAATGATTCTTCTACCACAAGATTCAAGTACAAATTGACAGCCAAGAAATTCAAAACCAGCTGCAAACTCTATTTTAGATATTCGCTTGAAACTTTCTAGTGTAAAGTAATTATCACTTCAAAACTTAGCTCCCGAGCCTTTGTCCTAATCCCTTGAGCATGGGAACTATTTATAGAGGAAGAACATAGAAATTTTGGTGGGAAATCCATTGAATTTTTGAAAGAAAGAGTTTGAAATTATTATTTTTTGCTCCTTTTCGAGATCAACAGTAAAAGGCATGGGGAAGTTGTATCTTTATTCTGAAAATCCGCAAAATGGGGAAAAGGAACGAGAAGGACGACGATGGTACTGTAGCGCCGTTTGGAGCTAGAACCATCCGAGTTTGAGGAAAAGAAGAAGAAGACGTACAAAGGGTACTGTTGGATGCCACTTCTCGCTGGAAATAACGGCGTGTGTCTTGCTTGCAGCGTACTTTGCTGCGTTCTTCGTTGGTTTGTAGCTGATTTTCAGCGGAGAAAGCGACCTACAGGGGTGGGTCAGGTATTGCTGCTGGGTTGGGAACGTAACAAATTGAGTTTGTTATTGAGAACTGGTATCTTTGGAATTGTGTATTGGTGTGGGCTACTGATTGTATTGTTGTTGGGCTGAAAATTGAATTGAAATTGGGTCCAAAACTAAAGCTGAAAAATGAGCTTTAAAGGGAATTGAAAAAGATAGTCAATTGAATTGCAATTATAGTCAAATAGGAATTAAGAAGTTAGCCAATTGAGTAAAAATTTAGATGAATTAATATTAATTAATTAATGACCCTCTTAATTTTATAAAGATATAATAATTAAATTAATTATAAACTAATTAACTCAAAATTATAACTATGACTTAAAATAAAGTGAATTAATAAAGTTTCTAACTAAAACATAAAAACCTTTTGTGATGATTTTCAAATATTTATAAAATATACTAATCATATAATTATATAGAACATATAAATTTATTTAAAATTATAAATAAAATAAAAACAAAGTTATTTATGGTAACTTGCAAACCATATAAATATATATATTATTTTAAAATTCTTATAAAACTAATTATTTAAAATCGTTTGAAATTTTAAAAACTCGACGATTAATTTATTTATTGGAGGGCCAAAATTGGGTGTCAACATATGGCAGACATACTATCACTGAAAACAGTGATTGGTGATTTAACATGCATATTCAACTCCTGAAATAATCCTCTCAACCAAGTTAATTCTGCCACAGCTGCAGCCAGACTTCTATACTTAGCTACTGTTTGTTGTTTTTCGATTTCCAAGAGATTAATGAATCCTCGAATTTAACTACGAAACTTGTAACTTAAATTCTGGTGTTTGGGAAATAAGCCCAATTAGAATCACACCAGCAAGTGATTTGTTCGGTGTGTCTAGACTTTAGTAATATGCCTTGACCTAGTGAGTTCTTCAAATATCTAACAATTCTCAAAGCAGCTTTCCAATGTGACTTCTTGGGCTTTTGCATGAATTGGCTTAACGTCTGTACTGAATAGCTAATGTCAGGTCTTGTTATAGTCACATACAAGAGTTTCCCAATCAATTTTTTATAGGAATTAGCATCACTCAATAACTCATCATCAATGTCATTTGTAGCTTCGTCATATTCCAGTGTGGTGAGTTTTCTATTGCATTCAAGAGGTGTACATGCTGGTTTTGATCCACTCAGTCCCATTTCAGAGATAAGCTCCAACACATATTTCCTTTAATTCAACAAAACACCTTTTGTTGACCTCAAAACCTCAATTCCAAGAAAAAATTTCATCTCTCCCAAGTCTTTCATTTTGAACTTGTGATTGAGAACATGTTTGGCCCTTTCAATCAATGTGGTACTGATGCCAGTAATAAGTAGATCATCGACATAAACCAATACAATTACAATGTCATATTGCTCCTTCAAGGTGAATAATGAGTAATCATGATTACTTTGTGAAAATCCTGCATTCACTAACGCATCGATCAGTTTGATATTCCACTGTCTCGAGTCTTGTTTCAAGCCATACAAAGACTTCAATAGTATGCATACTCTTGTCTCTTTATGTCTTCTAAAACTCTCTGGCATTTCCATAAAAACCTCTTCTTCAAGGTCTCCTTGCAAGAAGGCATTATACACATCCATTTGCAATAAATTCCATCCCCTAGAGGCAGCAAGTGCTATGACTGATCTTACTGTGACCATTTTCACTACAGGGGAAAAAGTGTCATGGTAATCCAAACCTTCCCTTTGACTATAGCCTTTAGCCACAAGCCTTGCTTTAAATCTCTCCACTTCTCCACTTGCTTTATATTTGATCTTATAAATCCACTTGGATCCCACTGTGTTCTTGCCTACTGGTAATGGTACCACCTCTCAAGTCTTATTTTCCTCAAAGGCCTGTACTTCCTGTTTCATTGCATCTATCCATCTTGGGTTCCTAGAAGCTTCTATGAATTTTTGAGGTTCTACTAGTTGTGAAAATTTGCTAAGATAGCATTGATACTTTGGAGATGTTTTTTCATAGGAAATATAGTTGGCAATAGGATACAGACTAGTGTTGGCCTTTTATTGACAGCATAGTCCTTCATCCATATAGGTTCCTTCATTTTCCTGTGTGATTTTCTAATATATTGTGCTTCATTTTGTTGTACCATTGTGTCTCTTGGCATATCATTCACCTCTGCATGTTCATCCACTTGTATATTATCAGCCATAAATTCACCAACCACTAGATCTTCTTGGATTTCACCAGATTTTTCAGTTACATCTTCACTACCTGAAACATTGACAAAATCTCCAAAACTCTCATTATCATATGTTGTATCAATTAAAGGAGAAAGTCTCACAGCATCTTGTTCCATGTGTGTGTATGAACTCTCCAGTGTTGTATCAGATAATTTCTTCCTAAATGGAAAGATATGCTCTTTGAATTGATCATGCCTGCTGACAAAGAAAGTGTTAGAGGTGAGATCCAACAATAAGTATCCCTTTTGTGTCTCAAAATATCCCATAAGGATGGACTCTCTAGCTCTTTCTGCAAATTTGTCACTCTTTACCACATTTGTAGCATAGCATAGGCACCCAAACACTCGTAGGTGATCAATATGGTTCCTTCTCTTGTACATGATCTCATAAGGAGTCTTCCCCTGTAACACACTTGATGGTAACCTGTTAATGAGATACACACCAGTCTTCACACATAGGCCCCAATACTTAATTGGAATGTCTACCTGAAATCTCAAAGCCCTGGCTATGTCCATAATGTGTCTGTGTTTTCTTTCAACCCTTCCATTTTGTTGTGGTGTATGTACACAACTACTTTAGTGTACAATTCCATGTTGATTCAATAGATCGTTACACAGAGCATTGAAAAACTCGGTACCATTATTTGATCTCATGATCTTGATATTTGCAGCAAATTGATTTTTCACCATGAACAAAAACAATTTTAATGCAATTATAACATCAGACTTAAACTGCAATAGGTACACCCAAGTAAACCTAGTGTGATCACCAACAATTGTAAGAAAATAGGATTTCATATCAAGTGTTGTAGTTTTATAAGGCCCACAAAAATCCATGTGAACAAGTTGGAATGGACAAACACTTCTTGAATTACTAATTGGAAACTTCAATCTAGAATGTTTAGCTTTGGGGCATACAGAGCAATTTTCATGTACCCTAGCATTACATTTTCCTTTAACTACATCTATTTTTTTCATGACTGACATGGAAGGATGTCCAAGTCTCATATGCCATAGCTTGTACTTTTCTGGAATGGTATCAACTGTTGCTTCCATCCCCACTGTTGTAAGGCATTGTTTTATTGACTTCTGTTGATTGCATGTTCCTCCTGACCTGAAAATGTACAGTCCACAACGTTCCTTACCAATCCCCCTCACCTTGGCACTGGATAGGTCCTGAAACACACAAAAGTCAGGAAAGAAAGATACAGAACAAGAGATATCCTTCGTTATCCTAGAAACTGACATAAGATTGAATCTCAAGTCAGGCACATATAACACATTTTGCATGATAGATTCTTCAAATACTTGAGCATCTCCTATGTGTGTGATGTCTGCCCTATCTCCAGTTGGAAGGTACACTTTATCATTACGGAATTGTCTCACTTTCTCATGTCTCGTTAGACTTTCTAGACTAGCATGATGAGTTGCACCAGAATCAACTATCCATTCACTATGTGGAATGTGTGAATGAAAAGAAGTAATGGTACCTGATGAATTCAGAGATTGTTGTCCTTCATTTGCATCCTTGCTCAACAATGTGAGGATTTGTTGATACTGAGATTCAGTGAAGTAATGTCCCTTTTTATCTTCTTGAGATTGAGTTCCAGTAGTGTGATTATCATGACTGTTTCCTCCAGTAGATACGCCAGCCCCGGACACATTGTTGGCACTAGCAAAAAATTGTCCACCATTTTTTCCATTGGCAAAAAATTGAGGAGGTGGAGTCGATTGATTGATGTATTTTCTGCCATTGTAATTACTATTTCCACCACCATATTTTCCTTTGAATTTGTAGTCATCAAGATAATCTATAAGCTTCCAACACTGACAGTGATCACACCTCATGAAAGGTTTTTTGGCTTGCAAAATTATAGGATCATTAAATCTATCATGCCCTGTAGCTACATGAGAACAACTGATCTTCCTTTCACTTTCTTCCTCAGATATCATAGCATAATCCTGGCTTACAGTAGGAGCTACTGATTTCATAAGGATTTGTCTTCTTGTTTGATCATAGGAGTCATTCAAACCATTCAAAAATTGTAACAGACGTTGTTCTTGCAAGTGATCAGAATATTCTTTGGACTTGGGACATTCACATTTAGGTATTGAAATGATAGTAGTATACTCATCCCAAAATTCCTTGAGTTTAGAGTAATAGACAGAAAGAGAGTTGGTACCTTATGTGTGGTTTGCGATTTCATGATGCAGCTGAAACACTCTCACACGATTGATTTTGTTGAAGTTTTCTTCCAAATCTTCCCAAACGGTAGTTGCACTGGATCCATACACTATTCCATTCAATAATGGTTTCAAAACTGAATTCATGATCCACGAATGTACGATCGCATCACACTTCTCCCATACATCGAGCAAATTTTTCTCGTATTTCTCCTTCCTGCAAGTTCCATTGAAAAAGCCCAGTTTTCCTTTTCCAAGGAGAGCAATCTTCATAGATCTTCTCCATAGGCCTTAGTTCTCACTGCCTGTTAGCTGTATCAGGATAAGCATGGAACAAGAAGTATCCGGTGGCTGCAGAAACAATGGGTGTTTGTGATCGATGTGTACTTCAGCGGTTTCCACCATTTTTATGTCAAATTACAGAGAATCAATATTGGATAATATGCGGAATTGAATCAGAGACAATTAGCTCATATCAGAATCGTGAGCTCTGATACCATATCAAAATTACTGCACCTGCAGATGAACTTGCAGGTGACCTAATCTAAGAAGCCATTAGAGAGCACGAGAAGTTTTAGAATAGGAAATGATTTGGGAATGAATTCAACTGATTCATTTAGATAAAGCGTGTCCTATTTATACACGATACAATTGCACCTAATCTATTTATTTAATCAACAATTAACACGTGCACTGACTGAATTAATAAATTCATCTAACTAACTCATTAACCGACTTAGCTAACTAATCGATATGACAAACGTGATCTGACTAACTAAACAAGAATTAACTATTTAACAAACTCACATCTCAATAGATTTCAATTATTGAACTTTTTTCTTCTTAATTTGATAATGGTCAAATTCATCCTTTTTTTTTTCTTCTTAGCGATTGAAGAATCGAAAAACAATCAAAGCATTCTATAGTTATGGATCCAAGGGTACTTTTTCTTTGAATTTTAAATTATATATTCAAATTGAATTTAAGAATTTGAAGTTTACTGCACATCAGTGTTTCAAGTTGAAGTCCTAAAATTGTGCAACCATAAATCAATGCATGTTTATCAATTTTCTTCTTTTTTTTATTTGATTTTTGTAAAAAATTTATATGAATTATTTAAACTAAAAATAAATTTATAATCTATATATATAGACATAATCTATATCTATATCTATAGTCTATATATAGGAGAGGTGATAGCGCCTATGTATCAATACTATAATTAATCTCTAATTTAACGTTTAAATAATCAACTAATTAAATAAAATTAATTTGATACGTTAATAAAAGTAGAAGTTGTTTTTAAAAGAAAATTTACAGTTTTTTCAACCACTAAAAATTGTTAGAATTTTTTAAAAAGAAATACGGTACAATTTTTAGAGCGTAGTTAATTTAAAGGGCAACTTTCACATATAACAAACATAAAATTTATATATGTATGTTATAGCAAAGTTTGCATATTTGCACTCAATAGCAAACATATAAATGTATAATTCGCTATACATATACAATTGAAGCGAATTGTATAAAACGAGAAAGAGAAAGAGACTTGGGCAGAAAGTTGTATAAAATGAAGTGTATAAAACGAATTGTATAATCATAAGTGTATAGAACAATTATATACAATTTGAATTTGTATAAAATGAGAACGAGAGAAAGGCAAAAGAGACTTGGGCAGGGAATATACAATTGAATCGAATTGTATAAAACGAAAAAGAGATAAATTATATACAATTTGAATTTGTATAAAACGAAAAAGAGAGAGAGACAAAAGAAACTGGGCAGGGAGTATTTTTATTGTATAATTACAAGTCTATAAGACGAAAATATAAATATTTGCATGTGTATATACAATTTTCTCTCGTTTTATACAAACACAAACGCAGTTTATACATTTCGCTTCTGTTTGTATAAATGAGAGAGGCGAGGGTAGAGAGCGGGATGAGGGAAAGTGGCGAGCGAGATTTGAGAGAGGGCAGAGAGCGTAACAAAAATATATGTATTTATACAATTTCTTTTGCTTTATATAAATAGAAACAATTTTTATACACTTGCATTTGTATAAAAGTGAGAGGAAGCAAGCGAGAGAGGAGAGTGACAAGCGAGAGTTTCAGGGAGAAAGGTGACTGACAAACAGTTTACTACGGAACACTATTAAATTAAAGGGTGGTTATAGCAATTAATTTGATTTATTAGTTTGTTATTATATACAATTTTCCCCAATTTAAATAATAAATTCCATTTTAAAACAAAATAGCAATTTAAAATAATTTTAGCAAAACGGTTTTTAGTAAGGAATTTATTACTTTATTTTTTACTGCTAAAAATAAAAGTATAATTCCAATTAAAAAATAAATAAAAATATAATTGTAATCACTTAAAATTTATTAAATATAAATTTATAAAATGATTTGGATTATATTGAATTCATAAATATATTAATCCAAATAAATATTGTGGATTGATATAATTGAGTTAAATATTTAAGTCCAATAAATATGGATTTAATTAAAGTCTAAATTAATTGATTTGGGCTATATTGGATGAACCCAATTTGTTAAACCCAATCTCATCTCATTTCTAGAGCCCATCTTGGCGCCACGTGTGCAGATGATGTGGCATGCCAAGTCAAATAAGAAAACCAATAGAATCATGACATGTGTCAAAGATGACAAGCCCGCTCCATAAAGCCCAAATGCCACGTCACTTCAATCTGATTGGATGAAAGGAATCCTATTCCAATCGCAACTCCTCTATTTTAAAACTATAAATAGGGGTCCTGATAATTCAGAAAAGAGAGAGAAAATTCTAAACAAGAAGCTAGAGAAACTCTGTGGTACAAACGCCATTTAATTCTCTACAAAGCTATAAGTTTAAGAATTCAAGCATTCAAGTTAAAGAACGATCAAGATCAAGACCACCGAATTCAAGAACAAGCTCGAAGCCCTTGAGTTCAAATAAAAGTCAAGATCAAGATAAAGTTCAAGTTCAAGTTAATCGTAGATTCAAGAACAAGCTTTAAATCCCTTGAATTTATATTTGAAAAGGCGAATTCAGAGGAATTATAGAGATTGTAACACTCGCATTTGAAATAATAAAATCGATTGTTGCTATAATTTTTCGTTCTTGATTATTATTTTCTCGACGCGAATTTTATTGTCTACAAATTCTAGCACACCCAGTGGGACAATCTCTACCTCTCATCTCAACTTTTCAAACGTCAAAGAATATCAAGATGACTTCCATGAACAACAACTCTCGATCAACCTCCTCTAAGGTCGCTAGCTCCAAGTTCTCTACTGAAGTTGAAGACATCCTTGGAGTTACCTTTGGAAGTTTTGGAGTTGTTACGAGAAGCAAGGCTGCTACACTAGGGTAACAAACGCTTCAAGTGTCGTCTGCATCAACTCCTGTTTTTGGGTCTTCGACTCCAAAAGGAGCAAGTTCCTCCACAAATTCTCTAGAAGGAGGAAGTAGTGTTGCTGAAAATATCAAAAAGACATTGGCTCTACTTGAGCAATCTGGTTCCAAGAACTCTACCACAAGGGAGAACTGTGATTCAACTTGTGAATCATCTCCGCGTATATCGTGTAATGTGAGTCCACTGAAAATTAACTTACGCGATAATCCATGTTACTCGCCTGCATCTCCGATGATCATGCAAACGATGGTGACTGCTGCTTCCTCTCCTGAGGAACAACTCGCAAATCTGACGAAGTTGGTTGAAGGATTAACAAAGCATGTACAACACCAAGAATCTCGAATTGACAAGCTGATGGACAGGATAGAATGACTTTTAGATAGAGATGCGAGCCATGCACCTGGAAAGGGCATTGAAGTTCAAGAAATCGAAGATCCTGCTAAGAAAGCCCCGTTTGTTAAAGAGATGCCAGTTTCTTCTGAAGGAATGATCCCGCTCGATCGCTTGAAGGAGTTTATTGAAGGAACTATCAAAGATAAGTATGAAGTCTCCACCAAGTCTTCTCATATGTATGCTAAACCATACACTGCTAGGATTGATAACTTTAAAATGCCTGCTGGTTATCAACCTCCCAAATTTCAACAATTTGAGGGAAAAGGAAATCTGAAAGAACATGTCGCGCACTTCGTGGAGACATGTAATAATGCTGGAACATATGGAGACTATCTTGTCAAACATTTTGTTCGCTCTCTAAAAGGAAATGCCTTTGATTGGTACACGGATCTCAAACCTAACTCTATTGATAGTTGGGAGCAACTAGAACATGAGTTTCTCAATCGCTTCTATAGCACAAGGCGCATAGTGAGCATGGTAGAACTCACGAATACTCGCCAAAGGAAGGATGAACCGGTCATAGATTTCATAAATCGATGGAGGAACGCGAGCCTAAATTGCAAGGACAGGCTTAGTGAAGCTTCTGCAATCGAAATGTGTATTCAAGGAATGCACTGGGAGCTTCTTTACATCTTGCAAGGAATAAAACCAAAATCTTTCGAGGATTTAGCTACTCGCACTCATGATATGGAGTTGAGCATGACATCTGTCGGAAAAGATATGACTATTGTCCATGATCCTCGCAAAGGAAGGGACAAACAGGAACCCAAGAGGTGGAGCAAGTTTCTGCCCAAAAATGACAACAAAGAATCCATGAGTGTAAATGTGTCACCCGCAAAGTTCACTACGAATGAGGGCGTAAAACAAAATGTGAGAACGACTTTCCAAGCACGTTCAAATCAAAAGTCGACGCTAAGGGAGATGCAAGAAAAAAAGTATCCCTTCTTGGATTCTGACGTTTCTGAAATTTTTGATGAATTGCTTGAGTTAAAACTCATTGACTTGCCAGAGATGAAGCGACCCGATGAAGCTGGAAAAACAGATGACCCAAATTATTGCAAGTATTATAGACTTCTGAGTCATCCTCTTGAAAAATGTTTTGTCTTTAAGGATAGAGTGATGCGATTGGCTAACGAAAATAAAATTATCCTTGATGATGAGAAGGCTAGTTCTAACCATACCTCTATCACGTTTGGGTCACTGGATCCGGTCCAAATATATATCTCTGAAAAGCATGAAGAAGAGCCAGTAGACCAGGATGTTGACATAGACGGTAATGAGGGTTGATTCTTGTAACTAGGCGAAGACGCAACAAGTCAAGCTTACGAAAAGAATTATCCGAGCAACCGGTTAGAGGAAAAATGGTGAAGAAATTATAAAAGAAAAAATCAATCAAGCGCCCCAAAAGGGCAAAGGTTGAAGTGCATCACTACCAAAAACCTCAACGTCTTGTGACTCTAGAGGATTCTTGCCAAGCTCGTTCGGTACAAAGTCTACTCAAGGTAATGTTGAGGCATCATGTTTCAATGTGAATAAAGGACAACAAATGAATGTGCCTCCTACTATAAAAGAAGGAACAACGAGTGAATCCTCACCAAAAGTGTCTCCTGGGGAAGAAGAAAAAGAAACAAGGGAAATCTCAGAAATGATGTCTCTTTCATCTTCTGAAAAATCTATTGAACTTTCTTCCCAAGAAGCACATGTCTGTGATACTAAAATCACATTTACGGATAACGATCTTCTATTTGGTGAAATACTACACAATCGTCCTTTCTATATGGTGGGTCATGTGCTAGAGAAGAAAATAAATAGAATCTTAATAGATGAAGGATCTGGAGTCAACATTTTGCCTATCCACACATTGAAGGAACTTGGCATCACGACTGGGGAACTTAGTGAAAGTCGTCTGTTGATACAAGAATTTAATCAAGGTGGGCAGAGGTCCATAGGCTCTATTAAATTAGAGATCCACATGGGAGATTTGCGATCAAGCGCATGGATGCATGTGATTGACGCAAAGACATCATATAACATATTACTTGGAAGGCCTTGGGTACATGAGAATAGAATTGTCTTATCTTCTTACTATCAATGTTTGAAATATCTTGAAGGTGGAATTGAAAGAAAGATAGTTACAGATGATAATCCTTTCACCGAAGTGGAGACACACTTTGCTGATGCGAAATTCTATATGAGAAGTTATGTTGTTAAAGGGGTCAAATCCAATGACGTCAAATCAATCAAGATTGATAGTATCGTAAGTAAAAGAATTGATGCAGCTATCGATAAGACAAAAATTGACACTAAAGACTCTTGTCCCATTCTTAATGAAGGGAAGATCCTGTCTTCAAAGAAGAAGCAGACTTCTAGGCTTTGTTATGTTCCAAAAGCGAAGAAAGAACAAGATCAACCATCTAACCTTGAAGAAAATGCATTAAGAGGGCTAACTCTTCCTATCAGACGGATTGATGCAATAAACCTGTCTTCTAAGTTGCCAGAAAAGTCAGTCGCTCAAGATCAAGTGCTAGATATGACTTTACCTACAAAGCGCACAAGAGAAGGTTTTGATCCCAATGCCTACAAGTTATTTGTGAAGGCAGGATACAACCCTAGCAAACCATCAGCACTAGGGAAACTCCCATTAGAAGATACAACTAAGAAAGCGCGTGAAGGCCTAGGTTATAGCCAACCGCCGCCAATTCGCATTTCCATAAGAAGGGCCAGTAATAATCATATAACTTTTGAAGATGACGTCACTGCTCCCAATAAAAGGCCTTCTGTCATTGATCGACTTGGCGAAGCGACAACAAGAATTTCTGTGTTTGAGAGGTTAGGTCCTCTAAAGAAGAATAACAAGAACCTGAGAAGTTATTTAGAAGTTACAACGCCTGCTTCACATTTGATTAGAAAAGATTTCAGAAGTTTGATTCCTTCTAGGATGAGGCGACGAGTGGAACTTATGGTTTCCTGTAAAGAGGAACTCAAGGCAAAGGTTCATACTGTGGTTTACACCAAAGAGCTCGAGAAAGATGAAGAAAGTGTAGGTTCCTCAAATCATGTTACAATCCAAAATGAGTACGATTCTTTGCCTCAAAAGAAGATTATGGAAGAGGTAGAAGATATTGTCTCGTGTTGTCATATATCAGTCAATGACAATGATCCTGTGGAAGAGGAAGATGCTAAAGATGCTCCTCCAAAACTTAAAGAAGGAGTAAAGATCACAATAGATCCTTTGAAGGAAGTTAACCTTGGCACTGATGAAGATCCGAAGCCAACTTACTTGAGTGCGTTTCTAGAAATTGATGAAGAAGTCGCTTACATGAATATACTCAAAGAATATAGATATATATTCGCTTGGAGTTACAAAGAAATGCCTGGATTGAATCCTAGAGTAGCGGTCCATCAATTGGCAGTCAAAAATGGTTCTCGTCCAGTTAACAAGCTCAAAGACGTTTTAGACCAGACTTGATTCCATTGATAGAAAATGAAGTTAACAAACTCATTGAGGCAGGCTTTATTCGTGAGGTCAAATATCCTACATGGATTTCAAGTATTGTTCCTGTGAGGGAGAAGAATGGTCAAATTCGAGTTTGTGTTGACTTTAGAGATCTCAATAATGCATGCCCTAAAGATGAGTTTCCTCTTCCCATTCCAGAGTTGATGATTGATGCCACCACTGGTTATGAGGCAATGTCGTTCATGGATGGTTCTTCTGGATATAATCAAATCCGCATGTCACCAAAAGATGAAGAACTCACTGCATTTCGCACGCCAAAAGGTATTTATTGCTACAAAGTGATGCCATTTGGTTTAAAGAATGCTGGCGCCACATATCAAAGGGCTATGCAAAATATCTTTGATGACTTGCTCCATAAAAATGTTGAATGTTACGTTGATGATTTGGTAGTGAAGTCCAGGAAAAGGGGTGATCATTTGAAAGACTTAAGGATGGTGTTTGAGTTACTCCGAAGATATCAATTAAGGATGAATCCATTGAAATGTGCCTTCGGAGTTACTTCCGGCAAGTTCCTTGGCTTTATTGTGAGACATCGAGGGATTGAAATTGATCAAGCCAAAATCGATGCAATATCAAAGATGCCTGAACCTCGAGATATCCATGAGTTAAAAAGTCTCCAAGGAAAGTTAGACTACTTGAGAAGGTTCATCTTAAATCTAGCGGGGAGATGTCAACCATTCAGTCATCTCATGAAGAAAGGTGCTCCTTTTAATTGGGACCAAACATGTAGCGAAGCCTTTAAAAGTATCAAATCGTATCTAGCGAAATCTCTGGTTTTGGCAGCCCCTATACCTGGAAAACCATTGATACTCTACATTGCAGCACAAGAAAGGTCTGTAGGGACCCTGTTAGCTCAAGAGAATAGTGAAGGCAAAGAAAATGCTCTTTATTACTTAAGTAGAACAATGACGCCAAATGAGCTAAATTATTCGCCAATTGAAAAGTTATGCTTGGCACTGGTCTTCTCAATTCAAAAGATGAAGCATTATTTTCAAGCTCGTGTTGTCCGCCTTATTTCTAGAGCAAATCCCATCAAGTTTGTTATGTCAAAACCTGTCCTTAGTGACCGACTAGCAAGATGGTACCTCCAATTCCAACAATTTGAGATTGTGTACATCCCTCAAAAATCCGTGAAGGGACAAGCACTAGCGGATTTCTTAGCAGACCATCCTATACCAAATGATTGGGAGTTAACTGATGAGTTTCCTGATGAAGATGCGATGTTAATTGAAGTTCAACCTCCTTGGAAAATGTACTTTGACGGGGCTGCACATCGCGGCGGAGCTGGTGCTGGCGTGGTGTTCATCACTTCACAAGAAGAGATTCTACCATTCTCTTTTACTCTAAAACAATGTTGCTCCAATAACGTCGCTGAATATCAAGCACTGATACTTGGACTTGAAATGGCCGTTGACATGAAACAGTTACATTTACATGTCTTTGGTGACTCTCAATTGGTGATTAATCAACTCTTAGGAAGTTATGAGGTAAAAAAGCTTGAATTGCGACCTTATCATGATTATGCTCAAAAGTTGATAAGATGGCTAGGGGATGTAACCCTTCAACATGTGCGTCGAACAGAGAATAAGAAAGCTGATGCATTGGCTACTCTAGCTTCAACGCTAACCCTTCCTAATCAAACGCAAGTAACTGTCTGTCAAAAATGGATAGTACCACCGTCAAATGAGGAAGAATATATTGAAAATAAGCTTGATCATATCGTCGCCATTGTTGAAGCTGCGAAGGAAGATTGGAGACAACCCATCATTGATTACCTATGTTATGGGATACTTCCAGAAAATCCAAGAAGAAGAACTGACATACGTCGTCGTGCACCTCGATTCCTTTACTACAAGGATACATTATATAGAAGATCATTTGAGGGTATGTTATTACGATGTTCGGGAGAGGAAGAAACAATTCAAGCCCAGCAAGAAGCACACTCAGGAGTATGTGGATCACATCAATCTGGACCAAAACTTCATATTCACATAAAGAGGATGGGGTATTACTGGCCAACCATGGTGAAAGATTGCTTATATTATGCCAGGAAATGCGATGCTTGTTAATTTCATGCGAATTTTATTCATCAGCCACCAGAAGTATTGCACCCAACCATCACATCTTGGCCATTTGACGCTTGGGGACTGGATATTGTAGGACCATTACCAAAGTCTTCTGGTGGACACTTGTACATCTTGGCTGTAACTGATTACTTTTCAAAATGGGCTGAAGTTGTCGCTCTTAAAGAGGTGAAGAAAGAGAATGTTGCAAATTTTATCCGAGTAAATATTATCTATCGCTTCGGCATCCCTCGCTATATAATAACAGACAATGGCAAACCATTTGATAACAAGTTAATGAACAAGATTTGTGATCTTTTCGACTTTAAGCAGCGTAAATCTTCTATGTACCATGCTGCCGCAAATGGTCTTGCTGAAGCATTCAATAAAACTCTATGCAACCTACTCAAGAAAGTTGTCTCCAAATCCAAACGGGATTGGCATGAAAGAATGGAAGAAGCTTTGTGGGCATATAGGACAACATATCGCACACCAACTCAAGCAACACCATATTCACTTGCTTTTGGAGTTGAAGCAGTCCTGCCACTCGAGCGTCAAATACCCTCCTTAAGACTTGCTATTCAAGAAGGGCTCTCTGAGGAATAAAATGCTTGACTGCGTCTTTCAGAGTTAGAAGCACTTGATGAAAAGAGGTTAGAAGCCCAACAAAACCTTGAATGTTATCAAGCTCGTCTATCTCGTGCTTTTAATAAGAAGGTTCGCTTAAGGTGCTTTCAAGTTGGAGATCAAGTTCTCGCAGTAAGAAGACCAATCATTACTTCGCACAAGTCTGGGGGCAAATTTACCTCAAAGTGGGATGGACCATATGTCATACAAGAAGCATATTCAAATGGTGCTTACAAGCTTGTTGATGTTGATGGCTTAAGGATCGGTCCTATTAATGCCAAATTTCTAAAGAGATACTATCCTTGAAGGAAGACGATGCTCCTTAAGGTACGAGCCTAAACTGCATGTCACTCCTGGCCTGCAAGAGTATAAACTGTGTACGGCACAACCACAAAAAAAAGAATAATCACTCAAATCCCCAGAACTACGTTATGACTTGATCCTCTTTATTGAGGTACGTAGGCGCTTAGAACCATATTCTAAGTTCAGTTGCATGAGTGTCAAAAAAAATGTTCCCACTTGATCTATTGCATGAAAGGAAAAGCGATATATATTTTATTTTTATCTTTTGTCTCATTAAACTTAAGACTTGCACGAAGTATTGATGGGTCTATGGAAGGGGCAAACCCTTATAAAATTTGAATCTCTTATTAGTACGGTGGAAGTCTTTAAATTAGATCAAGTATGCAAATTGGAGTCTTTATATTCTTCGAGTTTATTATTTGAAGTATCCAAATTCTATAAGTATACAGGTTGAAGTATTCAAATACTTTAAGTATGAAGGTAAGACTTCAAGTATATAAGTAGAAGCCTCCAAATGCGTACGTAATTGAATTTCATGCCTAATGGTGCGCGAGGTTTGTCCCTTTGCACCTTAAGCTAGCTTTGTGGCGGTTATCCCTCAATAGATCTTTGAATTCCTATGTTTTAAGGTGGACAAACTTGTCCCTTTGCACCTTAAGCTAGGCCTTTTCACGGATGTATACTTAAAAGAATCTTTTTAAATTTTCATGTCTTAAGGTGGACAATATTTGTCCCTTTGCACCTTAAGTTGACCTTTTCACTTGTGTATATTTAAAAGGATCTTTAAATCTTTCATGCCTTAAGGTGGACTATATTTGTCCCTTTGCACCTTAATCTAGCTTTGTTGCGAGCTTATCCTTCAACGAATCTTTAAATTTCTATGCCTTAAGGTGGACAAACTTGTCCCTTTGCACCTTAAGCTAGAGTTCCGACGGATTTATCTTTAAAAGGATCTTTAAATTTCCATGCCTTAAGGTGGACAATATTTGTCCCTTTGCACCTTAAACTGGTCTTTTCACGGGTTTATCCTGTCTCAAGTTGGTTAAGCATTCAGGACCTTGTAACACCTTGATTTTATCTTCAAGGCAGGAGCGTTACACGGTATCTTATTAAAGCTTCAAGTTGGTTAAACATTCGGAACCTTGTAACACCTTGAGATTATTTTCAAGGGGGAGCATTACACGTTATCCTATTAAGCTTCAAGTTGGTCAAGCTTATCCTTCAACGAATCTTTAAATTTCTATGCCTTAAGATGGACAAACTTGTCCCTTTGCACCTTAAGCTAGAGTTCCGACGGATTTATCTTTAAAAGGATCTTTAAATTTCCATGCCTTAAGGTGGACAATATTTGTCCCTTTGCACCTTAAACTGGTCTTTTCACGGGTTTATCCTGTCTCAAGTTGGTTAAGCATTCAGGACCTTGTAACACCTTGAGGTTATATTCAAGGCGGGAGCGTTACATGGTATCCTATTAAAGCTTCAAGTTGGTCAAGCGTTCGGGACCTTGTAACACCTTGAGGTTATCTTCAAGGCGGGAGCGTTACACGGTATTTTAGTAAAGGTTCATGGTTAAGCATTCGGGACCTTGTAACACCTTGAGATTATCTTCAAGGCGGGAGCGTTACACGATTTTCTAGTAAAGCTTCATGGTCAAACATTCAGGACCTTGTAACACCTTGAGGTTATCTTCAAGGCGGGAGCGTTACATGGTATCCTATTAAAACTTCAAGTTGGTTAAAGCATTCGGGACCATGTAACACCTTGAGGTTATCTTCAAGGCGGGAGCGTTACATGGTATTTTAGTAAAGCTTCATGGTTAAGCATTCGGGACCTTGTAACACCTTGAGGTTATCTTCAAGGCGGGAGTGTTACACGGTGTTTTAGTAAAGATTCATGGTTAAGCATTCAGGACCTTGTAACACCTTGAGTTTATCTTCAAGGCGGGAGCATTATATGGTATCCTATTAAAACTTCAAATTGGTTAAGCATTCGGGACCTTGTAACACCTTGACGTTATCTTCAAGGCGGGAGCGTTACACGGTATTTTAGTAAAGCTTCATCGTTAAGCATTCGGGACCTTGTAACACCTTGAGGTTATCTTCAAGGCGGGAGCGTTACACGGCATTCTAGTAAAAGCTTCAAGTTGGTTAAGCATTCGGGACCTTGTAAAACCTTGAGGTTATTTTCAAGGCGGGAGCATTACACGGTGTTCTAGTAAAGCATCAAGTTGGTTAAGCATTCGGGGCCATGGAACACCTTGAGAGTTTTATTTATTTATTTTGTTAGGCATGGCTGTTAAGCACATTTTTATGTGATAAATCCTTCGGTTATGTAGCCTCCATAAAATATAAAATTCCTTTTGCTGATCTACAAAAAAAAAAGAAAAAAAAGGGAAATACAAGTGAAAGAGAAATGGTTACCTGTCAAGATGTTTGTGACTCGAAAGGTATTAAATCTTGAATCTTGGATGTGTTGTAGACCTTTATATCTAGATTAGAAATTACCAAGTGGATTGTGATTTCGCTGTTCCAACGTCAAGACACGAGATTTTTAGTAAGTCACACAAATCTGAAAATTTTTAGCATGGCAGAATTTAGAGCTAACTTCAAAAAATCATCTAGAAAGATTCTGAAGGTGTTAAATTTTGAGTTTGGATATGTTAGGGATCGAAAAGTCTAGTTTCTGAAAAATCAAACGGTTCATGGTTTTGATTTTTCTACAATGAGATATGAATTTTCTACGATGAACATGTCAGGCTGTAAAAAAGTGACGAATTTTTAGCATGACAGAATCTAGAGCTAACTTCAAAAAATCATCTAGAAAGATTCTGAAGGTATTAAATTTTGAATTTTGGATATGTTATAGATCAAAAATTCTAGTTTCTGAAAAATCAAACGGTTCATGATTTTGATTTTTCTACAATAAGATATGAATTTTCTACTACGAACATGCAGGCTGTAAAAAAAGTGACGAATTTTTAGCATGACAGAATCTAGAGCTAACTTCACAAAATCATCTAAAAAGATTCTGAAGGTATTAAATTTCGAATTTCGGGTATGTTGGAGATCTAAAAGTCTAATTTCTGAAAAATTAAACGGTTCATGATTTCGATTTTTCTACAATGAGATATGAATTTTCTACGACGAACATGTCAGGCTGTAAAAAAAGTGACGAATTTTTAGCATGACAGAATCTAGAGCTAACTTCAAAATATCATTAAAAAAGATTCTGAAGGTGTTAAATTTTGAATTTAGGGTATGTTGGAGATCTAAAAGTCTAGTTTCCGAAAAATCAAACGGTTCATGATTTCAATTTTTCTACAATGAGATATGAATTTTCTACGACAGACATGTCAAGCTGTAAAAAAAAGTGACGAAAATAAATAAAAAAAGAAGGAAAGTTACCTTGAGTATGCCCTTTTTGTCATAGGCTCAAAATCTGTAATTGAAGATAAAATTATGGAGAAAATGTATCTATTTATAGATGTCATGTGGTGGGATAAAATCCTTCTCCTAGTCCAATTACAATTTCTTTTTGGCTTGGGCAATAAAACATAATATGAATATGAAATTGAGTAGGATTACAATTCCTAGTTCGATTACAATTTCTTTTTGGTTTGGGCAATAAAACACAATATGAATATGAAATTGAGTAGGATTACAATTCCTAGTTCAATTACAATTTCTTTTTTGGCTTGGGCAATAAAACATATATATGAATATGAAATTAAGTAGGATTACAATTGTTAATTCAATTATAATTCATTTTTAACTAAGGTGAAATTAGTAACCAGTTAATGATTCAAGCCTAGTCTCTAAAAGATAAAATATCTCGACAAGACTTGAAGCAGGGGGCATTTGTAATCATTTAAAATTTATTAAATATAAATTTATAAAATGATTCGGATTATATTGAATTCATAAATATATTAATCCAAATAAATATTGTGGATTGATATAATTGAGTTAAATATTTAAATCCAATAAATATGGATTTAATTAAAGTCTAAATTAATTGATTTGGGCTACATTGGATGAACCCAATTTGTTAAACCCAATCTCATCTCATTTCTAGAGCCCATCTTGGCGCCACGTGTGCAGATGATGTGGCATGCCAAGTCAAATAAGAAAACCAATAGAATCATGACACGTGTCAAAGATGACAAGCCCGCTCCATAAAGTCCAAATGCCATGTCACTTCAATCTGATTGGCTGAAAGGAATCCTATTCCAGTCGCAACTCCTCTATTCTAAAACTATAAATAGGGGTCCTCATAATTCAGAAAAGAGAGAGAAAATTCTAAACAAGAAGCTAGAGAAACTCTGTGGTACAAACGCCATTTAATTCTGTACAAAGCTACAAGTTTAAGAATTCAAGCATTCAAGTTCAAGAACGATCAAGATCAAGACCACCGAATTCAAGAACAAGCTCGAAGCCCTTGAGTTCAAATAAAAATCAAGATCAAGATAAAGTTCATCTTCAAGTTAATCGTAGATTCAAGAACAAGCTTTAAATCCCTTGAATTTATATTTGAAAAGGCGAATTCAGAGGAATTATAGAGATTGTAACACTCGCATTTGAAATAATAAAATCGATTGTTGCTATAATTTTCCGTTCTTGATTATTATTTTCTCGACGCGAATTTTATTGTCTACAATAATATTTAAATTAAATTTCAAAACAGGAATGTAAAACAAAAAGAAATTAAAACTCAAATATTTAAAAATTAAAATGAAAAAACATTCACATGAAATTTTGCTTTCAATGCCTAATTTTGTGACTATCAAGTATTATCTCTTTAAATATCTTAATTTATAAATTATTGTTGATAAAGATAAAATAGCGATCACTTGGTAATTTTTAAAATTTTAAATAACTTATGTAACCACCCATCAATTTCTCCCACATCCCCTATAACCATATTCATATTATCCATTTTCAGATAATGTCCTCTTCATAAACCACAAAAAAAATGTTGATAATTTGATATTTCTTTAACTGCAACACTAGGGCATAATCAAAGGTATCATCCAACAAAGGTATTACATGATTTTGATCTATAAAATAGAAAGTTTGTTTATCCAAATTACTATTTTTCTTTTCAATCGTCAAAAATTAATTGCTCCTTTTATAGCAAAATTATTGATTGATAGAAAAGTTTGCAGATTGTAATTGGTTATAAAGTCTTTAAATGTTAGATTTCTTTCTTTTATGTTTTTACTAATTTAAAATGACATTTCACTAGAAGAAGGAACTTATTAGAGGTTTTAAGATATTATATTTAAAAAATATGATTGAATAGAGTTAGATAAGTTTGAAAATCATTTTACCTAACAAATTGCTAGAAATCTGTGGTGATAACAAGAGAATTAACACATCTTTTTTTCATAGGTAAAACTGACTTTATATCTATTTATATATATTTACCAAATGACACAAATAGCACCATAAAAATTCAAAAAATAATATAAAATACTTTTATATATGTATCTTAATTTAACCAAGAAGAAATAAAAAGAGTCACTGAACTGAAAATTCTTTTAAAAAATAAATATTACAAAATTATATTTTGCAAAGAAAAAGACACGTGAAATTATATTTAATTATTTTAAAATAGTGGGTCAGTGTTGAAAATGAGTAATTTTAATTAATTAAAATTATTTAAATGAAATTAACAAAATTATATTTTGCAAGAAAGAAAAAGGCACATGTAATTAATTGTACTTAATTGTTATTAATAGTGGGATTAGTTTTAAAATCAATAATTATAATTAATCAAAATTATTTCAAAATCGTAATTTTCTTTTAAAGATAAATATTTATTTACAATTAGTCTTTTAGGACTCCAAATTAATAAAATATAATATTATTAAATAATAAATAAGGTGAAAAAAAATAATTGAAAACAGGGTTGAATATATATCTATATATAAAATACGTGTCAGCATAAAAAAATCATATGCTTAATTAATTATAATAAAATTAGGATAAATAAATATAAATTATTTAAATTTTTTTATTAAAAAAATCCTACAGATTTTGATAAACACGATAAAAAAGAATTATTGGACACTTATTCATAATAAATCGTTTAGGACCCTAAATTAATTACATATACATTATTTGAAAAACTGTTTTTGTTTTTAATTTTTCTAAAAAATATTTAAAACTTGAATCTGGTAAAAAAGATTCCTACAAATTTTGAAAAATATGGTAAAAATTGTTATGAAACTATATAAATTTAGAAGAAGAAGAAAGTAGGGAGAACAGAAAGATTTCTTATTCATCTTGAAGTATATTCAAGATTCTTTGATCTTTCATGAATCTTATTTACAATAAAGGAAAACCCTTATTTATAGGAAAAATCTTACTTGGTCCTCAAATAGGATTCCTAATCTTATTCTACAAGGACTCCACATAATTAGACATTCAATATAACACAAATTGTTTATAACACTCCCCTTGAATGTCGGTAGATTATGTGCCTCGTTAAAACCTTACTAGATAAAATACAGTAGGAAAAAAATCTAGTGAAGGAAAAAGAGTACACATATCTAATAATACGCATTATGGATGTCTCATTAAAAACCTTACAAGGAAAACTCAGTGGGACAAAATCTTGTGAGAAAAAAAGTGCATCGCGTATTAACTCCCCCTTATAAGAACATCAATTGAGAGACTAGAATCTTTGTTTTCCAAGCTTGTACACCATCTTCTTGAAAGTTATAGTTGGTAGAGACTTGATGAATAAATCAACAATAATATTAGTTGGTAGAGAATTGATGAATAAATCAACATTAATATCACTTGAAAAGACCTCTTGAATGTCGATATCACCATTCTTGGGAGCTTATGAGTGTAGAAAAACCTTGACAAAATATGCTTTCTTCTGTCTGCTTTTATAAATCTTCCTTCACGGTCAAAGATTTCTGCAAGTCTCTTACTTCAACTTCTTTAAGCAAATAATCTATTGCCAAGAGTTTCAATTCTAGTCATCAACTTGCATAATAATATTTGTATATGCTCTATGCATTTTGAATCTATTTAATTCTTACGAGGATGATAAATAAGTGTTCCAAAAACTTGTATATGTTTTAGATTTTGAACCCATTGGATATTTTCATATCAATTTTGTCAAGTAACAACATTTAATATTAGATGTATGACATCTTCTAGTTCTCAGATTGCAAGTCAAATAAGCTTTACGCCTACCAAGATACATCATTCCACTTTTCACTTGATAATTATTTCTACACAAGCATGCTTTAATAGATGTAGAATTCATATCTTCATAATCTTTTACAATATTGCGCGCGATTGTATCAAAGATATCGTCAACGATATACCACTTTGTATCGATTCACTATATGACAAAACTTATTGAGATCTCATCACTTCATTATTTTTAAGTAGCTACCCCTCTCATGAGGTTTCATAAAGTGTTATGTCGTACGCTCTCCAAGAGCACATTGTCTCTTTGTTATGATTATTTTGATTCTTTGATCCTCTCTCTTTTATAAAGATTATTTTATTTAGAATTGATTAGTCTATCATGCTTCATGCATGTCGTAGACTCTATCTTTAAGGGACATTCAACATGAGTATTTACAACTTTTTTGTTGCTTCTAATCTCCCCCTTATGTTAGACAAACTAACATATATCTCAATCTTTTGGAGAATCTATCTTTATGCATCATTGTATATTCGTTGATTATATACTACATATCAAAATAATCAGATGAAAATTATTTGGTCCCTGACCATAAATCAACAAAAAGAAAATCTGATCATAATTTGTTGGTTTGATGCATATAATTACTTTCGTATGCGGTATCATATTTCAGATCAACACATGAGCTTTATTTTCACAAGCAATGATTTCACTATCTCAGACATTTAATGTCACAACATCTTGAGTATTTATCAATATTGTCAAAATAAATTATCTTAATTACATATTCTGAAATTGTGCTCTTAACTCAATTATTTTTGCACAAACAATTTTGTGAATGTCAAACTACTGGTTGACAACAAACGCACATGTGATTATCTTATAGATGCATCTTTTTATCATGTCACATGATAGGTGAACAGATTCATATTAACCTTTTATACTTTTCAGAATTTAGAGATTTAATCTCAACATTAGTTTGATCCAATCAACTTGTAATGAGAACAAACAACAAAAGAATTCTTGAAGAATCTTCTAGTTTTTCAATGTATGTTCATTACTCAGTATACATATCTTTGGGATGACCAAATTATTCATGGCAACTAATAAAATTATTAGTACTCGTAAACTCCAAGTTTACTACATCATGTGCCTTCTGCTTTAGTAAATTTCTAATATAGTATTATATGAGTAAATTTCAATTTTATTACTCCAAGAGTAATTTTCAGATTTATTTCTTCTCAATTACTTCACCCTTTAGTTGAGTCGTGATCCCATCATTGAATGAACTAATCCGAAGAAAATTGTGCATATAACATATTATTTGTGCCAACATTTTTGCAAACATCAAGTTGCGAGATAATAATAAGCACACATGAGACCATATATAAGAAATATTTATTAGGACGATTAAATATCTAAACAATTCACTAAGTGGATGACTAGGTCCACAAATATTTGTATACATTCCTCAGAATGCAAAGAATTCAATCTCAACTTTCATTTATGATGGTCTTACAATTAACCTGCCTTGTTAACAAGCAAATACAAGAAAATTCACGTCTAGCATGGTGGTTTATCACCTCATTAACTCTAAAGAATGGATCTGTATTTTTACCATTTATCAAAGTCTCCCATTCTTCATGAATGGAACACAATCATCTAAGTACATCAAATTTTGATAACTTAGTACCTAATTCCATATTTATGTGCATCATTTAATCAATTGTCTTTTTTTAGACATTTATGCACTGCTAAATTCACTTTGGGAAATGGATCTACTTCTACGAGATATATTTCATGAGTAATTTTATCAAAAACTCATTATTTTCCTTTAGTCATCATAATATCATCAATATGGTGCATTGAGACTCAAACCCAACGTTTTATGCCATAAATCAATGAGGGACTTGAATCCAACATCTTTCATCACAAAGCATCAAGACTTCTGAAGTCTTACCCTCTTGGTGCGATTGGAAGTAAATCCATCGATCTTATTCTTTTGGTGCAATATAACTTAAAATCATTGTCTTACCCACAATGAGGCTCAACCTCAAGCCTTTGAAAATAATTACAATTTTATCACTCCTTGAAGATATAAAGACCTTATTGCATAACTTATGCAAGATCTCTTTTGCACTTTTCCCGTCTT
Organism: Solanum lycopersicum; assembly: GCF_036512215.1. NCBI lineage: Eukaryota > Viridiplantae > Streptophyta > Magnoliopsida > Solanales > Solanaceae > Solanum > Solanum lycopersicum. Next base: position 18,733,008 of record NC_090801.1, on the reverse strand, counting down.
CTTAAATAATTCTTTAAGAATAGAACAATCGTGCTGATAACGTGTTATGAAACTATATAAATTTAGAAGAAGAAGAAAGTAGGGAGAACAGAAAGATTATTTGCTATTTCACAAATCTTATTTACAATGAAGGAAAACTCATTATTTATAGGAAAACCTTACTTGGTCCTCAAGTAGGATTCCTAACCATATTCTACAAGTACTCCAAATAATTAGACATTCACTATAATACAAATTGTTTATAACAAAAATAAAGTTTTGAACACTTTTTTTTACATAATAAGTCGTTTAAGACTCTAAATTAAATACATATAATATTATTATTAAATAATAAATAAAATCAGTTTTAAAGGAAAAGAAAAACAATGTGGATGTGGTAGATTCCCACATATTGTGGAAAGCATAGTAAAAAATAACAAATTTGGAATTTTTTTTTAAAAAAAATAAGCCAGCCGTTCTGAACTTTAAATTAATAAAATATAACGATATTAAAAAAATAAATCTATTCTATTCTAATAATAGTAATAATTCTATATACAATAGGACTTAGGAGCAGTAAAACAGTGTACACCACAAAAAAGCATTATTTTAAATTTAAAAACAAAATTATAAAATTATATTTGACAACACACAAAGACACGTGTGATTAATTATTTTAAATTTAGTTGGATCAAATTTATGTTAAAGTTGTTATTTTTTAACTTTGAGTTACGGAAAAGGCAATAACGATTCCTAAAATATAGATAACTTAGTTAAATTTTTTTAACTATTTAACACATACAACAATAAAAACAATGGTAATTGACCGAAAAATAAATGAAATACCAATTGACAAAAAATAAAAAATATAAAAAACGTAGATATAAATAATTAATTAAATTATTTTATTACATTAATATACATGTCATAATATCGATATATCATATATGAAAAGATTCAATTTAAGAAATATAACAAAACATTATTTTAAAAAATTGTGTACAATCAAAATTAGTTCACATAATTTGCTTATGCATAATTTATATATTTTAATCTTTTTAATTATTTTAAAAAAAGATATCTTTATATATAGTCTATAAATCATTAATGAAAAAAAATAGTTTCGAATAAAATAGTTTCATAACTTTGTATTATTCATTGACTATTAAGCCGTCCTAAGTAGGCCTAGGCATAATATGGTTCACACCGAAAAATCGATCGAATCGAATTATTTTTAATTTTTGTTTCGATTTTTCGATTATTTCGGTCGGTTATTTGTTATTACCCCATAACCCATTCCTAAATTCTAATCCTCCCAAGCCCAACTACACTCAGCCCAAAACCAACTATTCAAATTCCTAAATCCTAACCCAAATACCCATAACCCAGTTACCCAATACCCAAGCTCCAAGCCAATTTCCCTAAATTGATGAAATCCCTAAATTAACACTGAAAGTGAAACCTTTTTCTTTGAAAGTGAAACCTTCTTTGAAACACCAAACACGTCCACTGCCAGTCTGCCACTATCGCTGACCGTCAACCGTCGTCCGCTACCAGTCACGCCGCCAGCGGCCACTCCGCTAGCCGCCACGCTATCAGCCTATCACGCAGTGACGCTGACGCAGATACGCAGGCCAACTGCCGCAGCATCCAGCAGCACTCGCCAGTCGCCAGTCGGTCGCCGCCCTCCGGCTCGCTACAACCACCACTCTCACTCATCTCTCAAATCTCATCTCTCGTTTTTGTCACTCGTAAGTTTCTTATGCCTTTTGCCATTTTCTTATGCCTTTTGCCCTTTTCAGTATTCTGCACATGTAAGTTTACTTCATATACTATTTGTCTATTACTTATGCCTTTTGCCCTTTTCTGCACATGTAAGTTTAAGAGAAGGCTAGCTAGATTCAGTAGCACTATTAGGCAAAAAGAAGTAATGTATCAAGATGCCCAAATCCTGATCCTTGTAACTTTGTTGATTATTGTTTTTGTTGTTTGTTTCACTTTTGTATAGATGGCACAAACTGAAAGTAAGGGAAGTGAAAGTGGAGCTTCAAATGAGAGCATACCTTACACCTCATCTCCAAGTGAGGTTGAAGTTGATGTTGATACTTCAAAGAAAAGAAAACCATGGAACCTAGATCTAATTGTTGGAAGCATTTTGAAAAGTTCATCGATGAAAATAGAGCTAGTAAAGCCAAATGCAAGTATTGTGCAAATCTTATGCAGCTTCTACATCATCTAATGGTACGTCATCAATGAATACTCATATGAGAACATGTCCTAAATTTCCTCGTGACACCGTAGATAAAGGTCAAAATCTAATTAATTTTCTACCATCTTCAACGGGAGCAAAGGAAGGGGTCATTAGCACTTGGAAATTTGACCAAGCACAAAGTAGGAAAGCTTTAGCCAAAATGATAGTTGTTGACGAGCTACCTTTAGTTTTGTTGAGAAAGAGGGTTTTAAAAACTTCATGAGAGTTACAATGCCGCAATTTCATATTCCTTCTCATAGAACTGTGACAAGAGATTGTTTTGAACTATACCTTGAAGAAAAAAAACTTTTGAAGAAGGTTTTCAAAGAAGCACGTCCAAGAGTTTGTCTTACAACAGATACTTAGACCTCTATACATAAAATAAACTACATGTGTTTGACAGCCCACTTTATAGATAGAAATTGAATTTTGCATAAAATAATATTAAATTTTTGTCCTATTTTTAGTCATAAGGGCGTGGATATGGAGGCTTGCATTACTAATTGTTTGCTTGAATGGGGTTTGGATAATGTGTTTACTATTACAATTGATAATGCTAGTTCTAATGATGTTACTGTGAAAGAAATGTCTAAAAAATTGAGCAATTAGGGAACTAACATTATGGATGGTGACCATCTTCATGTGAGGTGTATGGCACATATCTTTAATCTTATTGTGCAAGACGGGTTGAAGGAAATTGGTAAGTCTGTCAAGCTAGTGAGACAAGACGTGAAATACATTAAACAATCTCCCGCAAGACTTGGAAAGTTTAAAGAATGTTGTGAATCTGAATTGATAACTTTTAAAAAATTATTATGTTTCGATGTTCCTACTAGGTGGAACTCTACATATTCGATGCTTGATATAACACAACATTTTAAGCTTGCATTTAAAAGATATAGTTTTTATGATATTGGATACTTGAATCATCTTCGTACCTTTGGTTCTGATTCTTCTGAAAACAAAGATGGAACTAGTGTTAAAGATGGAACTACTGCAAATATTCTTTCAAGTGTTGACTGGAAAAATGTGAGGTCAATGGTGAAATTTCTTGAAACTTTTTATGTACTTACTTAGAAGGTTTCTGGTTCTAATTATGTCACTAACTATACACACTTTGTTGAAATTGCTGAACTTAATCTTATTTTGAAAGAGATGATGACAAATGAAGATCGTAATTTGAAAGAAATGGCGGAAAGTATGAATGAGAAGTTCAAAAAGTATTGGGGTTACAAAAAATGAACAAGATGATCTTTATTTCATCTGTATTGGATCCCCGTAACAAGCTTGATTATGTTTCATTTGCAATTGTGGATATGTTTGGAAAAGAAGTTGGGGAAAAGCTATGTTTAGAAGTGAAAAAATACATGAACAAACTGTTTGAGTATTATGTCAAGAAATCCCCAAAAAGCTCTTTACATGTACCATCTTCACCTACTTCATCTGACAATTCATCAAGTATATCTAGTGTGAGTGGTTGTGGCAACTTTGTAAATAGAGAAAGATTGAGAACGAAACAACAATTTGAGAAGCATAAAGAAGTTAGTGGAAGTTCAGGTAATAAATCAGAATTGGAAAAATATCTTGCGAAAGATATTGAGCCAGATAGTGATGACTTTGATATATTAATGTGCTGGAAAGTTAATAAGCCAAGATTTTCTATTCTCGCGGAGATGGTTCTTAATGTGTTTCCCATTTCAAGTGTCGCATCAGAATGTGCATTCAGCACAGGAGGTCGTGTTCTTGATCCCTTTAGGAGTTCATTAACACCTAAAATTGTGCAATCTCTTATTTGTGTTCAAGATTGACTTAGAAGTGAGTCTTTTCCAATCAATATTGAGGAAGATTTAGAGTATCTTGAACAACTTGAACTTGATAAGAATTTGATATTTGTATTAACTATATTGAAAAAAATTTTGTCACTTGTGTTTCATAACAACTAACAAATTCTTTCATATTTTTTTAAATTTTGTTTGTAGAGGGACTGAATCTAGTATAATTGATATATAGTTGCAGCTTGTAAGTTCAACTATCAACTAGTGATGTGCGGTAACGAGTAAGTAAAGAACTTTTTTTACATAACTTGCTTGATAGTTTTAAATATTCTATTATGAAATGTAGATCATTTGTCTGAACACTTCTATTTTCCCGCAGGTCCAACAATGTTTTGTTATTTTCTTGGTTGCTATCTGCTAGAACTTGGGAGCTATTGCAATGGCGGTTGCAAGTTGCAACGATGTTTTGTTGGTTTTCTAAATCTCTTTGTTGTTGGAAGTTGCAATGAGCCAGATAATGATGACTTTCGTTTGTAACTAACTCTATTTTAGTGATGGACACAAGTTTGTTGAACTTTCTAGTGTTGTTGTGATGTTTTCTTGACTTTTGATAGTTTTTTTTATTATTACTGATTGAGTCGATATTTAGTTATCACGATGACCATTTTACCATTTTTTGTATTAAATTTGATTAAATCAAAATCGAACTGAAATAAATCGAATTGAATTTATAATAATCGAACCAAATCGAATTTATTTTGATTTTGTTTGATTTCATATTTGGCCAAACCGAAAACCGAAAAATCGAATCGATATTTACGAACTGAACTGAACCGACCGAACGCCCAAGCCTAGTCCTAAGTCACTAAAAATTGTGTTGATAATCTTTTATTTTATTTGTATTTATCTTAAAATAAATAAATAAAAAATAATAAAATAAATAATTACAATTATTATCTAAATTCTAATTTTGTACGACCATATTAAATAACAACTTAAAAATACAATTTAAAACAATTACTTTTATATCATTATTTAAAAACAACCTGTTTCACCTTTTCACCAAAAATGTGATTGACAGTTTATTAACTACCACAATAATTCAAAAAAAATTAAATTTTAAAATGAAACTGTAAATAGAAAAAAATAAGTATAAATTATAGGAACCACATATTATAAATACAAAATAACCTTTTATCCCTTTTAGAATTGAAATTACTAAAAATTCCTTAAAATTCAAGGAAGCGGGATACATCCAAATGACACGGGATACATAAGTCCTGATACATCATATTTGACATCTGCTGCGATTAATTAGGATAATTACCGTGATTTCTGTTATTATTAACTGAAATCACGCAATTCATGCTCTACAATTTGCGTAACTGATTAGTAAATTTAAATTTTAAATTAGATTAGCTTCATAAATCAAAATTATTCTTGTAAAAGTTGATCTTCATTCTAAGAAATAAAAAAAAAAGGTTTGAAGATGAATATCTCAATTCTGCTGCGGCATTCTGGAATTTGGGTAAGCGATGTTAATTATGAAGGTTACAAAGTTGATGGAATTGTTGTTGGCCATTCCATTTCATTTGTGAACTGAAAACGTTGATTTTATCAGAACTTGAGATTGACACTATTACAAAGGATATTGAAATACGATAAATTGTCGAGGGAAGCTCATGTCCATTGAAAATCAAGAACGACATGGGTGTGAAACCTTATTTCGAAGTAAAAAAGAATGCATATGGAATTAACATGTATCTGCTTTGTATTGATACAACTGACAAAATTGTTGGGGAGATATGTAATTTTGATTGGTCATCAGGTGAAGTCGTATGTGTGGAAGGTACCGAAAGAGATACTGAAGTTCTTGCTCTGATCGAGTCGAGAATTTGTGACATTGATTATATTCCAGAATTAAATGCTACGAATTACATAACTGATTCCAATAGTACTGAAGTGAAGACTGCGCATTTGTATAAGGACAAAGGAACACTCGTTGCTGTAATGACTAAATATAAAATAAAGAACAACTTCAATTTTCGAGTGAAAAGATCGGATAAGAAAAGGTATTTGAATGCTTACTCTATGATCTGATTGTTTTCTCTATTACATTTTTATTTATATTGTATCTTATACATAATTATAAGCAGTTTATATCTTGTTGTAATATTTATAGCATTGCTTTTCTTATATAAATTAAATCAACAAAAAATTTTGGACAGCTATGTGTTGGTTTGCTTCAGCGACCAATGTGGATGGACCGTAAAATCATCTTGTAGAAAAAAATCTGATGTATTCAAAGTGAGATATTTCAATAGTGAACATACATGTCTGATGCGGGATAGGATACTAACAAAAGTACAAGCAATAATTGGATTTATTAGTGGTGTGACTGCCCCTAAATTGGTAAATCATAAAAGAATTCATACACATCGAGATGTAATTGAAGATATTAGAGAATTGTATGGGGTTGAGATATCGTACCAACAAGCATGACGTGCTAGAGAACGTGCACTAGAAATGCTCAAGGGTAAGCCATCATGAGGATATAAACAGATGTCGAGATACATATGGATGCTAAATAAAGTGTATCCAAATTCATATATAAGGATGCAAAAGACGGAAGATAATAAATTCATGTATCTGTTCATAGCCCTAACACCGCTGATAAGAGGGTTCGACTACTGCAGGCCTGTAAATGTAGTGGACGCTGCACATCTTGGCGGGGCATACAAGGGTACTTTTGTATCAGCAAGCACACTCGATGGTGCAGGTATGAGTGTTATAATTCTGATGTAATGTAAAACTTATTTTATATTTATATTAATATATATTAGTGTAAACATTGTGTATCGTGAAGTTAAATGTGAGCTTCTTTATAATTAGGATGCATATTGCCATTGGCATATGGTGTTGTAGACACTGAAAATGACTGTTCGTGGACATGGTTCTTCGAACATTTCAAAAATGCATTTGGTGAGCGTGAAAACATGTGTATTGTATCAGATAGAAATGAATGTATCATAAAGAGTGTAAGAATTGTGTACCCAAATGTACCTCATTGTGCATGCATATGGCATTTTTGGAAGAATGTATGTTCAAGCTTCAAAAGGAGTAAAAACACACTAAGTGATATATTTTACTCAATGACAAAAGCATACAGAAAGGAAAATTTTGATAAATTAATGGCTAAGGTTGTGACAGTTGATCATAGGGTGAAGGATTACCTTGAAGGAGCTGGTTATGAGAAGTGGTCAAGAGTTCATTCAACCATAACAGAGGTAGAATGATGACTTCGAACATCGCTGAGTGTATCAATGGATGCCTTGTCGATGCACGTAAGTTAACTATAATAGACTTCTTGGAGGAAGCTAGACTTCTATTTGGTAGTTGGAATTATAAAAATAGAGAAATAGCGTCATATACAAAGGACACATTGGGCCGAAGATTTGAGGAGATATTAATTGTAAACGCATCTAAAAGTTCAAAGATGAAGATATTTATCCATTTCGCTAAATTTCTGTTTTATGTATCAGATACAAACTGATTTTCAATGGTAAGTGTTGTTTTGAAAATGATATATAAATTGTATATTACGTAATGTATCGCTAACTTCTTAAATTTTTAGGTTGTTCCATCATCTGAATATATTTTCACAGTTCATGAAGCCGAAAAAAGATACATTGTATGCCTTGAGAGGAAAACTTGCACATGTGGAAGGTTTCAACATGATGAGATACCTTGTGCACACGCAATTGCAGTTTTGAAGCACAAGAATATTACCAATTTGCACCCACATTGCTCTGATTACTACAAGCCGTATGCATTAGAAAAAACGTACAAGGTTGTAATGGTTCCAATGCCAGATAAGGAGGATTGGAACGTTCCAGAATATGTTTTAGATGAAATTGTCCGGCCACCTAGGTATAGAAGGTTGGCTGGACGACCAAGAAAGCAAAGAAAGAAAAATGCGGATGAGAAAATAACAGTGAACAATAATTCTTGTGGGCAGTGTGGACAAGAAGGACATAACAGGAGAACTTGTACTTTCTTCCCGAAAGAGAATTGAAAGAATGTTTTAAAGTAGGACATTAGTGTTCATGGTACTTATATCCATTTTTTTCTTTAGAATTTGGACTAAATAAAGTGTATTGGTTACACAACTTAATTTGATTTTCAAATATATGACTTTGCAGTTTAATTTTGTGCCAAAATTAAACTCCAAATTTTATAAATAAATAGATTCAATAGTATTGCGTTTCAATGTAACAGTAATTCTATAAGAGTTTGTTTGTGTATGTGATGTATCATATGCATGCATATTATTGAAAAGATGTTATATGTTCCGTGTATATTGCCTTTTGAGTTATTCAAGTGTACAAAAAAATTGACTTGTTCAATTGTTTACTATATGATTCGTGTATACAGCGTTATGAGTTATAAATTTGATATATTATATTCAACAATGTTGGGTTTCAATGTAACAGTAATTCAAGATGAGTTTGTTTATGTATATTATGTATCATATACATTCATATGATTGAAAATATGTTATATGTTTCGTGTATACTGCCTTATGAGTTATTCTAGTGTCCCAAAACTTGACTTGTGCAAATGTTTACTACATGTTTCGTGTGTACTGCCTTATGAACTATAATTTTGATATATTATATTCAACAGTGGTGCTTTGCACTGTAATATTAATATGTGATTAGTTTGTTTATGTATATGATGTATCATATACATTCGTATAATTCAAGTTGCTAATATATAACTGCAATATTTGTACATGTATATATTATAACTTATGTATCATAAACATCATTTTTATAAGTGAAAATCTTAAAACTCAAACAATAATATATCATACACATTAGAACTTAAATGTCACATACTTCATTTTGTAAATTAATTGTCAAAATTACTTAAACTGAAACAATAAAATTTTTGTACCTTAACGTTATAAAGCAACAACTGTGTCTAAAACGATAACTTGAAAACACATAACATTAATAACTAACAAACTATTGTAATACCAATAAGCTTTTAGAAAAACACAAAAGATAATTGTCTTCAACACAAAACAACATAAAAACTTGTTCATCCTGTCCCTGCTAATTACTAATCTATGTTAACAATGTCATCTTCAGTTGGTGTTGTGAATTGACCCTTAGGCTTTGGTGGATCGTCATTATCACTTATGTATCCACCATTGACCTTGTTGCTGCCATATCTCCATAACAATGCTGCATATCTATTGCGTAGGTAATTTGCAAGATGTCCATCAGTATCAGGTGGTATAACAAGTTGGTCACACAAAAACTCTACAAATGTAGCTACGTATAACCCGCAGTCCCTACAACAAAATACATAATATAAATTTGTAAAATAGCTTACACATATATTGTAGACCAGAAATTAAAATACTTACGGACTATCGTCTTCTTGTTGCATGATACCTTCAGTGTATTCAATGTTAAAAGGAATATGTGACTCTAAAGGTACACCCGTTTGTTTGTCCTTGTATGCATCAAGAACTGACCAGTTTGTCCGCTCATTGTTTTTGAAGAAACCACTGTCAATGAGGTAAAAAGGTAGCATCCTTGACAATTTTTTATCTCTTCAGAATATACACGTTTTCTTGTGCCCAAAGAAGAGTCATACACGCGTATCAACCTCTTATTCAATTCAACCACAGCTAATACCCAATAAAAATTTCCATCATAATTGATTGGAATATAAACATCGTCTACCAGATGCCATGGTAATCCAGCTGGTATTGAAAAACCTTTCATGACGTTGATTATTGACCTCTCATGTACTAATACAACTCTTGCACGATCAAGGTGTTCTTGGGTACTAATATCATCATCAGCCTCATTGTTATAATACCTATCATGGGTATTGTTGATATGTGCGCTGAACAAACAATTGACTGTTGTGTATCTGTATTGATCCATGCTTCGAAGTTTTGATTTTTTACGAAGGTAGTAAAAAATAACATCGATGTGCTGCAAATAAAATATAAAAATAAGTTACATTTGAAAAACATTTAATTAAAAAAATACTATTTACTGAAAGTGATATATGATTTTGATATGTATAAATAACATACGAACACAATGTATCATATAGATTATTATAAAAGCATTTATTTATAAAATTACCTGATCAGTCCAACAGTTTTAGGCTGAGACATGGCATAAAACCAATCCTTATTTGTCGGAAAAGCAACGACATAATCCATCATTTCAAAACCCAATGAAGATGCTTTTGATTTGTATTTATCTTCTGATGGTTTCCTATATCATTAAGCATAATGAAAAGATGTTATTCAAAATTGTAACAATAGCTGCAATTTGAAAATTTAGCAGATTCAGTACAATTATGTAAAAATTACTTTTTTGAATGAGCTTTAAGAAGCCCTGTAGTAACCCACTCAATAAACTCATCAATCAGGTATGAAGGGGCTTGGTTTGTGATCTCACATCCTTAAAATGGAAAATTTGGATGAATTACATCAGTCATGACCGCTTTTTCTTTTTCACTTGACCCAAATGAAGTTAAATAAGGGGATATGCAATTTCTCTAAGGCATCCGGATACGTGCATGAGGAGTATTTATTTCGCTTCGGACAACAATATCTGTGATTGGAATATCAATTGGTAATTGACTGTCCGAAAGCAAACTTTGATTTTCGGTAAACTCCTGTTGATTTGCATGAATAGGTAGACTTCCAAGATCAGCAATAAGTGTATTCATGGATTCTCGTGTATCCGGATATATTGGACCAGATGGTGTAGAATCATATATGGTTTACACTGATAATGAAAAATATATTGATAGACATATGATATTGATATGATACATGAAGATTAAATTACTGATGTATCTTCGTTCATTGTTCCTTCAAATAAATGATGAGGCGTTTGTGCTGATGGAGCATCCTGAATAAAAAATGTACTGATCAATTTATGATACCTTAAGCATCAAATAATTATACACAAAATGATTGTTAATGTATCAAGGACAGATAACAGCAAACTACGAATTGTATATATGAGACAAACAAATTTAACTAGTCACATAGATATGTATCTTGCAATGGAATGTATCACGTACACACTAAATAAAAAAGTATAGTATAATACACAGTAACTTGGAAAATACATATATGAACAGTTAAATACATGTATCATATTAATCCAATTAAATTGCAATGTATCATAATGATCAAATAAAACAGCAATGTATCATAATAATATAATTAAAATTAAACGTATCATACTTGCACATTTTCATGTATCATTTAAAATTTGGATGAATAATAATAGTGACATTAATCTGCTATAATTACCTTGTTGTGTTCACATGTTTCATCAGTATGATGACTATTTGAATTTGGGAATTGAAGTTCTGAAACGTCCTTCATTACTTGATGATTCTTCAATGTATCTTCAGTCTTTATTTTGTAAAGAAAATTAAGTTAATGAAAAATTATATAATTTTATATACAAATTTAATAAAGTAAATTAAACCTGATTGTCAACATCAAGTTCCATTTGTATCGGAGAGGTTGCTTGGTGTCCATCATTGTCTTCTTCATCGAAACTTCAACCATGTGCGGTGTAGACTTGCCGCCCATATCCTTCATTAAATGAATTTGTAACATAATGGCCTATGAAATTTATAACACACAACGAAAATACACGTACACAATACATTACCTTTGATTGTTGGTCATCCTCCCTATTCTTAGAATTCATCACCTCAATGTGATTAGCCTTTATCAAAATCACAAGATACTCAAATTTACTGTCAACCTATTCAAAAAAAATTACACATTCAGTTTTATATTTATGAATTAAAATTAAAAAATAAATATTGTTACTTACGTATTCCTTCATATGTTGTTTCAGTTCTTCAATATCGGGATATACAAACTTATATTTTAAGACTTGTGAAGATACATGGGCAGAAGATACATTAGCAGGCGGGGTATGTTCTTCAGCTGGCATTGAGAATGACTGATATAATTGCGGCTTTAACTGATTTGAAAAAGTTTTCGAACCCTTTGTTTTATGTGTATCAGTATTCTTTCTCCTCTTGGGTGGTGGTGGAGATGATGTATCAGATACATGAGATGATCTTCTCAACAAATCATTAGATGGCTTGTTGAAAAATCCTCAAAACCTGACTTATCTTTAGTATGCACTTTTTTTGCACCAACAGGTGGCGTGGATAGTTCATTTCTGTTGACCTCTTGACTATCAGGTAAATCAAGGGCTTCCACCTCATCTTGCGTTGGTGCAATGTTTGAACAAGTATTCTACAATTAAAATGTTTTAATGTTATAACAATGTTCTGTATGACAAAAAAATTATTATTTACAACAAAAATTATAAAGCTTATTGATACAATATTAAAAGTTAATTTAAAATTAATGTTATCTCGGAGAAAATGATAGTCATTAAATTCATATTTTGGCTTTTCAGCCACCACTGTCCAATTACATATCCTCGGAATATCATTCGCCACTTTAAAAGCAAGGTCTGGACTTAGAGTAGATGCACATTCGTAAATCCAAACGTTGAGTGCATAAGGCATACCAAATAAGCGATACATCTGTTTACTTTGGTTGAAGTCTTGCCTGAGTGATGTAATCAGCTTATTAAATGCAATCTGACCCAAGGATACATTTCATACCTACCATCTTCGACCATTAGAAATTCTTCTATATACGTATGAAGGTCTCACCAAGATGGAATAACAAGAAAGTATTGATGAAGTATAGTATTGCCATTTCCACAGATTCCTGTGTGGTCTCCCAATTATCCATTGCAAAACGCTGTATCAATCGACTCTTGGTTATACCCGTGGGACAATCAGGGACATATTTTTGTAATAACCGGCTCGGAGTGGAATTAGGATATGAAAAATCCTTAACATTTCCTTTGCATTTTAGGCCATTTACAATGGCAAATTCCTTCATACCAAACACCAATACATTCCCATTAGTATGACGAAGATGCACTACATCTTTATTTTCATGTCGCACCTCCAACAACAGCTTACATTTTGGAATTTTCAAATATGATCCAAAAATTATTTTCTTGAACATTACACCGCCTTCATCTTTTATTGATAATTTGATTTTATTCACAAAATCAAAATTGAAAATCGCTCCAAACCTCAATGGATGTGCTGGAATTTTTTTAATAACATAATTCATGCCCTATTCATACAAAAAATAAAATATAAAATTGTACTTGTCTAATAACAAAAATTTGTTGTAATGTAGAAATTTTAAGACGCTTGTATTATATGAATGTATATGATACATCACAATCATATTCCTAAAATACATAGGAGTCATCAGATGTATATGATACATTTTATAAACTGGCAACTATAATATTATATAAAAACCTTCATATTCAGTTTTAAGTGAATGTATATGATACATTATATTCAAAATTATAAGACACTGGATTTATAATATGTATATGATACACCTTATTAACTGATAACTATAATATTGTAAATAAACATTGTGTATCTGATACATCCTACGACTGTACCACACATGGTGATTTTACTAAATACAAAACACAAAATTATTGACATATTATACACCTTAAAACTGAAAAACACATGATGCTTTTTCTAGTCGATAACACAAATTTACTGAAAAACCTTAAAAATATAAAAACATGGTGCTTTCACTGATACACAACTCAAAATTAGTGACAAACATTATGAATTTGATACATATTAAAAACTGTACAAAATATGATGGTTATACTTTAATTTGAAGTTATTGAATCACTCTTCATTGTTAAATGACTTTTAATTTCATTTTACAAACACATACAACAATTTAAAATTAGGGTTTTAACAACAAAAACACAAAATTATGAATTTTCAACACATACCGTAGGAAGTGTGGGTCTTGAAACAGTTGATGTAACTTTTCTTGGTCTTTTTTTATGTATTTCTTCAGTCTTCTTCTTTGGCTCAACTACATTCTTGTTGTTCATCAATAATGGGTCATGCAATCTCTTAGATCTGTTCTCAGCCCACATTTTATCATCAGAATCATTAACACGTTTAGAATCACCATCTCCAGATTTACCCTCTTCCACATTATTTGTAAACTCACACGATGAAGAGAAAGAAGGAGACTAAAATGTTTACCCTTTAAAAACTTAGAAAATCTGCAGGAATTCAAATGGAGACTCCTAAAAAATATCAAATAGATATGGCTGCAAAATTCTACTGGAATTCAAACTTAGAGTAAATTGCAAAATGTGGGGAAGTAAAATCACTTAAGAAGTGTGTTGATAGACAATTATACACCTAAAACGTAAGGAAATAAAAATTAATATGGTAACTTTTGATTGGGGCTGTTAATGGGGAAGTGGGTAGCTTAAAAATAGAATTTTATTTTGGTAAAGTAAAACTTGTCAATTGGCTGAAAAAAGGATGGGAAATCTTTATATATCTTTCATATTTTTTTAATTGGGGGAATAAAGGATTTTTGAAATTTTTATAGTAAGTAGGGATAAATGGTTATTAAGATAATTAAAGGAGTGTATTTAAGTAATTTTTCCAAAAAAAAATTGCTCACGTCCTCGCCCCAACACTATATTAAAATGACAATTGAGAAATTTGTTTGTGGTGACATATTCATATTTCCAATTGGCAAAGAAAAATATGTTTGTGGAGAGCCCGTATTGCGATATATCATTTGAAGTTTTACTTGAATTAGTTTGTTCATGTCATATTCTCGTAAGGTGGTAAAAATCATATGCTTCTTAATTTCTCTGATTTGATAATAGTTAAATGTTCCAATTAGATATTGTCTTTGATTTTTAGTTTTGATGATCTTGAGATAGCCTAATTCGTCATTAAGAAAATAAAAAATAAAATAAAATAATTTTTTTTTGAGGAAAATAAATATTATTTTAACTTTACTTTTGCTAATTTGTATAAAAATGAATTTTTGATTAATTATCTTATGGACTTTGATAAAGAGGATTTATTTTCAAAGATTTATACATATATAATTATCTTTCTTAACGAAGGAGAAGGTCAGAACTAAAAAGTTTTTTTGTGTTACATGAAAAATTCATAGTAAAACTTGAAATTATTACTTTAAATCTATACGAATACAATATTTTATCATAAATATTTTGAGTCTTTTTTGCATTGAACTGTTTTATTCCTAATTTTAAGTGAAATTTTGGAGTGATACTAAGTGATGTGTATAGAATATGAGTAAATTATTTATATGAGTAGCATCTTAAGATTTATGAAGACTTTTTAATAAGGAAATTTAAATTGAATTTAACAAAAGTAATTTTTGAAGACTTTTTTAAAAATAACTTTATATTGAATAAACAAAAATACTTTAAAATCTAAAAACTAAAAAAGAATACAAATTGTTAAAATAAATTAATAAAGAAATTGAATTTCAAGAGTAGTTTCATTGATTTACAAAATAATACAGAAATAAAATTTTAATTAGATGACTCTTTTAAATTTAAAACACATTAAATATTTATATATTTTAAAGCAGTTATATATACCATTGAGATAACTATTTAAATTAATTCGTTGTTCACGTCTTCTTTTTTACATATATATTTTAAAGATTCAAATTATTAATATGTGGTCCTCTAAAGTTGTCTGCATATTTTACTTATACATCTTAACTTATCATTGTATCGATTGAACACTTAAATTTTAACAAATTTATACCTATTTAACACCAAATGAGAGTCAATAAAAATAAAAATATACGTACATCTCAAACACTCATACATAACAAATGGATCACAAAAATAATGACACGTGACAATTGAATTAATTTAATGAATAACTCTATATAAAAATAATCAAAAAGCAATTTAAAAAACAACAAATTATTATTAAAATTAATCCACTCCACCTCCACCCCTACCCACCCACCTTTCTTTCTTCTTCTTGTTCTCTATCGTCGCTTACTTTTATATCCATTAATTCACGCCGTCCACCAGTAAACCATCAAATTCACGTTGTTTCTTTTTCTTCTTCTCCATTCCCATTCCTCTCTTAATTTTTTTCATCAAATTTTATCACTTTTATCATCGTTGATAATATATCATTATTGTTCATCTAAACTAATCCTTTATTTACATTTCATTCTAATAGCATTTAGACCTTCCACACATTATCTTCATCTTCTTCACACTATTAATCATTTATCACAATATAAAATATAATAATGAATTTTTGTATAAAAATATAGTATAGTCAATTGTTTCACTGGAATATTATAAATGATAAAGTTTTGCTTAAATAATTAAGAATTTAATTAAATTATCATAGAAAAATAATAAAGAAAAAACACGAGAAAAATTGAAGAGGATGAGAGAGATGATGAACAGTTGCATCCTGCACAAGATGTTTCTTCCCTTTTTTTTAATTAATTATTGTTATTATATTATCCATTAATTTAAGTGTATAAGTGCAAAAGGAAAAGAATAAATGTTATTTTTAATGTCTTTATGCACTTAAAAAAGTGTGAAATATATATTTTTTGTCAAGTAATTATTTGTGCTCAATAAAAATTACTTTTGAACAAATAAGATATTCAATAGATATAATGATAAATTAAAGTATTTAAATAAAATATGTAAATAACTTTAAGAGACCCTATATGACTTAAGTCTATATTAATCAAAGTACCTATACATGTCCCTCTTTCTCTATTTCTTCAAACACACACACACACATATATATATATACGGAGGTCACAATGTCACAATCACATTCTCTCTAATTATTATAATAAAATAAAATTAAAGAATCACTTCACTATTTGTATTTAATTAATGATTTAATTCAAAATGCATATATTAAATTTTTTTATGTTCATATTTGTATTTTATATTGAATTATCTATTACTCACTCTATTAATTCATTTTTATTATAGCTATAATTTTAGTTTAGTTTTAAATAGTAAAGAATATTTTAAATCTTTTAATTTTGAATAAAATATTTGTTGAATGGACAAAATCTCTTTAATTTTATATCATTTCACGTGATAAGTTGAAATTAAAAGCTTGCTAACAAAAAAATAATATTATTTCATTTAAACAGAATAAAAGAAATAGTATGAATTAGTTGTTTTTTAAATAAAGATAATGTCACGACCCAAATCGGGTCGCGACTGGCACCCACACTTACCCTTCTATGTGAGCGAACCAACCAATCTAAACCTTAACATTTCAATATAATATCAACAGAAAGTAATGCGGAACTTAAACTCATTAATAAAAACCAATTCAATAACTTCTAAAAACTCAACAACTATTATTATCCCCAAAATCTGGAAGTCATCATCACAAGAACATCTACTTCAAATTACTAAAGCTAAGAGTATCTAGAAGCTAAAATACATAAAAAGCTAGTCCATGCCGGAACTTCAAGGCATCAAGACATGAAAAGGAAGATCCAGTCCAATCTAGAAGCATTAGCTCACCCTGAAATCCGGAGTAATGAAGACTGGCTAGAGTTGCGGTTGAGTTGAAGACGATGGCACGTTTGCTGCACTCCACAAATCACAAAGAAGAAAACATAAAAGTAGGGGGTCAGTACAAACACAGGTACTGAGTAGGTATCATCGGTCAACTCAAAATAGAAAACAGTATATATCAGATAACATCATAAAATCAACTAATATCCTTAGCATGCAGCATTTACAATTACCATAACCCTTGGTTACAACACCAAGCTCATCAATGAGGACTCACGCCTCCTCATCATACTCATTTAAGAATTAGGTTCATTAGATTGAATATATTAACATCTTTCAAGATTCATTATCTTTATTCCTCTCGTGTCGGTACGTGACACTCCGCTCCTCAATATACTATCCTGGTGTCGGAACGTGACACTCCGATCCTCATTCTATCCTGGTGTCAGAACGTGACACCCGATCCATATTCTATACTGGTACCGGAACGTGGCACCCGATCCATATACTATCCTGGTGTCGGAACGTGACACTCCGATCCTCATTCTATCCTGGTGTCGGAACGTGACACCCGATCCATATTCTATCCTGGTACCGGAACGTGGCACCCGATCCATATTCTATCCTGGTGTCGGAACGTGACACTCCGATCCTCATATACTATCCTGGTACCGGATCGTGGCACCCAATCCCCTAATCTCACTACTTTCGTTCATCAAGCCTTCTTTTATACCAAGGCATCATCATTAACAAAGTAGATTAGGGTTTCTTTTTCAAGATTTAGGATTCAATAGTTTCATCATACTTATTTCATCACAATTATATCATCACAACATGTAAACACATAATTAAGCATATAAAAGGGTTTACAACACTACCCAATACATATCATTCGCTATTAAGAGTTTACTACGAATAGTATAAAAACCATAACCTACCTCCACCGAAGAATTTCGATCAAGCAAGCAATTTCCCAAGCCTTTTTTGTTTTCTCGTTTCTCCTCTTTGTCGTTGATCCTCTCTCTCTCTCTTCTTGTTTCTATTTTCTTTATTCAAACCCTCTTTCTTTTACCCTAATTAGCATATAATTAAGAATAAAAGATGGCAATAATAACCCACTAGTTTACTCAAGGTTACCTCTTTTAGCCCCCAAGTAAATGAGTTATTAATATTAAACCACTAACTTTATAATTATGAGCGGAATAGTCAAAAACGTCCCTTAAAACATTAAAGAAATTCGACTCCGCCTGGGATTACGCAGCCTGTGACGGGCCGCCGTACCTGCGACGGTCCGTCCTGCTGCTCCGTCACAGAGTTCAGAGACTCAATTCTCTGAAGAGTCTGTGACGGTCCGTCACACCTGTGACGGTCCGCCCTGCCATTCCGTTACGAAGTTCAGAGAGTCGATTTCAGTACCCAATTATCAAAATTTCTAAGTGTTTTGAAACGAGACCCCCTCGACGGTCCGTCGAACCCATGACGGTCCGTCGTGGGTTCCGTCGTCTCAGCCTGTTTTTCCAGAAATAAAATCTGCTGCTCAAAACGACTAAACAGGTCGTTACAATAGATACCAATTTACCCATCGTTCTTCCTCGAACGATCATAAGAAGAAAAACAAGGGCAAAAGTAAGTACCTAAATCTGTAAACAGGTGTGGGTATCTTTCTCGCATATCAGCCTCTTTCTCCCAAGTGGCTTCTTCGACTGGTCGATTCTTCCATTGAACTTTGATGGATGCAATCTCCCTTGATCTCAACTTGCGAATTTCTCTATCTAGAATGGCAACAGGCTCCTCCTCATAAGTCAAATTCTCATCAAGCAAAACTGAATCCCAACGAATGATGTAGTTTCCATCCCCATGGTATCTTTTCAACATAGACACATGAAATACCGGATGCACTCCGGACAGCCCTGGAGGCAAGGCTAACTCATAAGCCACCTCCCCTACTCGCTTAAGTATTTCAAAGGGACCAATACACCTTGGGCTTAATTTTTCCCTTTTACCAAAACGCATCACCCCTTTCATGGGTGAAACCTTCAGCAAGACCTGTTCACCATCCATAAACTCCAAGTCTCTAACCTTGCGATCCGCATATTCCTTTTGCCTACTTTGCGCCGCTAGAAGCTTTTCTTGAATAGATTTCACTTTATCTAACGATTCCCTCAGAAGGTCAGTACCCCAAGGTCTAACTTCAAATGCATCAAACCACCCAATGGGAGACCTACATCTTCTCCCATATAGTGCCTCAAATGGGGTCATATCAATGCTTGAGTGATAGCTATTGTTATAGGAGAACTCTGCTAAGGGTAAGAAGCTATCCCAATGACCACCAAATTCTATCACACATGCACGAAGCATATCCTCCAACACTTGAATCGTTCGCTCAGACTGACCATCGGTCTGAGGATGGAACGCAGTACTAAGGTCCAACCTAGTACGCAATTCCGAATGTTTTCCAAAACTTAGAAGTAAACTGCGTACCTCTATCTGATATGATGGAGAGTGGAACCCCATGCAACCGAACAATTTCTGAGACATAGATTTTGGCTAACTTCTCTGCATTGTAAGTCGCTTTGACCGGAATGAAATGAGCAGACTTAGTTAACCTATCAACAATCACCCAAATAGAGTCATACTTAGCCATTGTCTTTAGAAGACCAACCACGAAATCCATTGCAATCCTTTCCCACTTCCATTCAGGAATGGGCATTCTTTGAAGTGTTCCTCCGGGCCTCTAGTGTTCATACTTTACTTGCTGACAGTTTGGACATTTGGCAATAAAATCAACAATATCACGCTTCATTATACTCCACCAAAAGTGTTGCTTTAGGTCACGTTACATCTTGGTTGCACCAGGATGTATAGAATATCCGGAACTATGAGCCTCTATAAGAATAGTGTGGATTAAATCATCAACACGGGGCACACATACCCTTCCCTTGATTCTCAAAACACCTTCCTCATCGATTTGTTCTTCCTTAGCCTCTCCTCGCAATACTTTATCTTGGATTCTGCTTAGTTTCTCATCCTCAAACTGTTTTCCCTTAATCTTGTCAAGAAAAGAAGATCTTGCCTCCACACAAGCCAACAATCCTCCCTTCTCATTCACTTCTAACCTCATCAAGTCGTTAGCCAGAGTCTGAACCTCTCTAGCCAATGGACGTCCAGAAACTTGCAAGTGAGCTAGACTTCCCATGCTCCCTGCCTTTCTACTTAAGGCGTCTACCACAACATTAGCCTTTCCCGGATGATACAAGATAGTGATGTCGTAGTCCTTCAGTAGCTCCATCCATCTCCTCTGTCTCAAATTCAAATCTTTTTGAGTAAAGACATACTGTAGGCTACGATGATCCGTGTATACTTCACACTTAACCCCATATAGATAGTGTCTCCATTGCTTTAAGGCAAACACTACCGCAGCCAATTCCAAATCATGGGTCGGATAGTTACGTTCGTGCACCTTTAATTGCCTTGAAGCATAAGCAATTACGTTCTTCTCTTGCATTAGCACTGCACCCAACCCTGAATAGGATGCATCACAATAGACAATAAAATTCTTACCTTCCACTGGCAAGGTAAGGATTGGTGCGGTAGTCAACAAAGTCTTGAGCTTCTGAAAGCTTTCTTCACACTCGCCCGACCATACAAATGGAACATTCTGTTTAGTCAAGTTCGTCAATTGGGAAGCAATGGAAGAGAATCCCTTGACAAATCGACGGTAGTAACTGGCTAAACCGACAAAGCTCCTTATTTCTGACACATTAGTAGGTCTTGCCCAATTCTTCACTGCCTCAATCTTAGAAGGATCCACCATCACCCCATCCTTAGAAACCACATGCCCCAAGAAGGACACTGCATCTAGCCAAAACTCACACTTGGGAATTTGGCATAAAGCTTTTTCTCCCTCAACATTTCCAATACCATTCTCAAATGCTCTTCATGTTCCTTCTTGCTCTTTGAGTATACCAATATATCATCAATGAATATGATCACAAAGAGATCCAGATATGGCTTAAAAATCCCGTTCATCAAGCTCATGAAAGCAGCAGGGGCATTCGTAAGACCAAAAGACATTACTACAAATTTGTAATGCCCATACCTAGTTCGAAAAGCAGTCTTTGGCACATCCGTTGCCCGTATCTTCAATTGATGATAACCGTATCTCAAGTCTATCTTAGAGAAGACACAAGCACCTTGTAACTGATCGAACAAGTCATCAGTGCGAGGAATGAGATACTTGTTCTTAATAGTTACCTTGTTCAACTGCATGTAGTCTATGCACATCCTAAAACTCCCATCCTTTTTCTTACGAATAATACCGGAGCACCCCAAGGAGATGCACTTGGTCTAATAAAGCCTTTGCTTAGAACCTCTTGAAGTTGTGCCTTTAACTCTCTTAACTCCGCGGGAGCCATTCTATAAGGGGGTATAGAAATGGGGCGGGTACCCGGTTCAAGATCAATGCAGAAGTCAATATCTCTATCCGGTGTCATACCCGAAAGGTCTGCGGGAAACACATTTAAAAACTCACGAACTATCGAGACCGACTCAATTGGAGGTACTTGGGTAGTCTCATCCCTGAGATGTGCCAAGAACGCTAAACAACCCTTACTAACCATCTTCTTAGCACGAAGAAAGGAGATGATACGAACCGGATTGGAAGTGTAGTCACCCTCCCACACTATCGGATCTGTCCCAGGCTTGGCTAACGTCACACTTTTAGCATTACAATCCAAGATCGCAAAATTCGGAGAAAGCCAAGTCATACCCAGAATTACATCAAAATCAACCATTTCTAAGATAACCAAGTCTACATAAGTATTGTTCCCCACGAAATTCACCAAACAAGACCTATATATCCTTTCAACTATTACAGACTCACCCACCGGAGTAGACACACGAATAGGTATGTCAAGCAATTCACAATGTAAATTAAGACCATTAGCAAATGAGGAAGATACATATGAAAATGTGGAGCCAGGATCAAATAATACAGAAGTCATGCAATCACAAATCAAAAGATTACCTGTGATAACAGCATCCGATGTCTCCGCTTCAGATCGCCCAGGGAAAGCATAACAATGGGCCCTCTCACCTGTATGTCCGTTGCCCCTACCATGTTGTGATGTAGTGGCTCCAGTTTGCCCATCACCCCGACCGTTTGGGTGACCACCATTACCTCGACCACCGCGTCCTCCAGAATGACGACCTCTTCCATGACCACCTCTACCTCTAACATTTGGAGGTCTGTAACTCTGTTTTGGACAATACCTCTTAATGTGTCCAGTCTCCCCACATCCATAACACTCTCTGGATTCAAGCATAGGTCTCTCAGAGAAGTGTTGACCGGTCTGAGGTGGACCCCCAACTACAGTCTGTAGTGAAGACTGAATTGGTCGGACTGAGTAACCTCCTGAACCATGTCCTCTAGAGTAAGAACCATTAAACTCACCTCCCTTTCGAAACCTTTTTGATGTAGTTGCCATGGTGAAGTCATCTGGCTTCACTCCCTCTACCTCTATCACGAAGTCTACCACTTCTTGAAAAGATTTCGCTGTAGCCGCTACCTGTAAGGCTGAAATCCGCAACTCTGATCTCAACCCCTTCACAAAACGGTGAATCCGCTCTTGTGGACTGAAACGTAGTTGGGTGGCATACCGGGATAATGCACGAAACTTAGCCTCATATGCAGTAACCGACATCCTACCTTGCTCTAGGCTCAAAAATTCATCTCTTGTCCGGGGGATATACTTCTCCATAAACAAGCTAGAGAATGATGCCCAAGTCATAGGTGGTGCCTCTGTTGGTTGACACTCAACATGTGACCGCCACCACATTTTGGCGTTCCCTTGAAACTGATAAGTCACAAACTCAATACCGAACCGTTCTACTATACCCATCTTGTGTAGTAGCTCATGACAGTCAACCAGAAAATCATAAGCATCCTCAGATTCAGCACCCTTGAAGACTGGAGGTTTCAATTTCAAGAACTTACTGAAAAGTTCATGCTAATCATTTGTCATTACAGGCCTTGTAGTCAGACGAGGAAATGTGCCTATTTCCAATGAGGCATCCATGCGGGGAGCCACAGTAGTTGCCTGTTGTACCTCCGGAGCCTGAGGTGCTTGTGTAGAAAACACTGGAGGCGCTTGGCCTTGATCATATAACCCGCTAAGAAAAGCAAGAACCTGATTGATCATCTCTGGGGTAGGTTGGGGAGGAAATCCCTCATTCTGTACTTGTTCAGTTTCCCCTTCCTCACCCTCTCTCACTACTTCTTCAGTCGGTGGAGGAGTCACTGCCTTAGTATTAGATAGGCTAGGTGCTCGTCCTCTTCCTCTAGAGGACGTCCTCCCACGGCCTCTTGCCGCTACTCTTCCTCGAGCTACAGCCCCAGTGGCTGGCTCAGATGCTTCTTGTCTTGTCGATGTTGGTGTTGGCGCAGTCGTTGCTCTAGTTCTAACCATCTGCGAAATAGAGTGAAGATGGTCAGATACCAATTTGTATCACCTAGATACCAATTGGACCCAAGTAATAGCACGAAAGAAAGAAAGAAAGAATGGAATTTTCCTAAAGTCTTATAGCCTCTTAAAGAAAAGTAAAGGCGTCCCCCTACCGTTCCTTAAGACTCTACTAGACTCGTTCTTGTGTGATGAGACCAACGAACCTAATGCTCTGATACCAAGTTTGTCACGACCCAAATCGGGTCGCGACTGGCACCCACACTTACCCTCATATGTGAGCGAACCAACCAATCTAAACCTTAACATTTCAATATAATATCAACAGAAAGTAATGCAGAAGACTTAAACTCATTAATAAAAACCAATTCAATAACTTCTAAAAATTCAACAACTATTATTATCCCCAAAATCTGGAAGTCATCATCACAAGAACATCTACTTCAAATTACTAAAGCTAAGAGTATCTTGAAGCTAAAATACATAAAAAGCTAGTCCATGCCGGAACTTCAAGGCATCAAGACATGAATAGGAAGATCCAGTCCAAGCTAGAAGCATTAGCTCACCCTGAAATCCAGAGTAATGAAGACTGGCTAGAGTTGCGATTGAGTTGAAGACGATGGAACGTTTGCTGCACTCCACAAATCACAAAGAAGAAAACATAAAAGCAGGGGGTCAGTACAAACACAGGTACTGAGTAGGTATCATCGGTCAACTCAAAATAGAAAACAGTATATATCAGATAACATCATAAAATCAACTAATATCCTTAGCATGCAGCATTTACAATTACCATAACCCTTGGTTACAACACCAAGCTCATCAATGAGGACTCACGCCTCCTCATCATACTCATTTGGGAATTAGGTTCATTAGATTGAATATATTAACATCTTTCAAGATTCATTATCTTTATTCCTCTCGTGTCGGTACGTGACACTCCGCTCCTCAATATACTATCCTTGTGTCGGAACGTGACACTCCGATCCTCATTCTATCCTGGTTTCGGAACGTGACACCCGATCCATATTCTATCCTAGTATCGGAACGTGGCACCCGATCCATATACTATCCTGGTGTCAGAACGTGACACTCCGATCCTCATTCTATCCTGGTTTCGGAACGTAACACCCGATCCATATTCTATCCTGGTACCGGAACGTGGCACCCGATCCATATTCTATCCTGGTGTCGGAACGTGACACTCTGATCCTCATATACTATCCTGGTACCGGAACGTGGCACCCGATCCCCTAATCTCACTACTTTCGTTCATCAAGCCTTCTTTTATACCAAGGCATCATCATTAACAAAGTAGATTAGGGTTTCTTTTTCAAGTTTTAGGATTCAATAGTTTCATCATGCTTATTTCATCACAATTATATCATCACAACATGCAAACACATAATTAAGCATATAGAAGGGTTTACAACACTACCCAATACATATCATTCGCTATTAAGAGTTTACTACGAATAGTATAAAAACCATAACCTACCTCCACCGAAGAATTTCGATCAAGCAAGCAATTTCCCAAGCCTTTTTTGTTTTCTCGTTTCTCCTCTTTGTCGTCGATCCTCTCTCTCTCTTCTTGTTGTTTCTATTTTCTTTATTCAAACCCTCTTTCTTTTACCCTAATTAGCATATAATTAAGAATAAAAAATGGCAATAATAACCCACTAGTTTACTCAAGGTTACCTCTTTTAGCCCCCAAGTAATTGAGTTATTAATATTAAACCACTAACTTTATAATTATAAGCGGAATAGTCAAAAACGTCCCTTAAAACATTAAAGAAATCCGACTCCGCCTGGGATTACGCAGCCTGTGACGGGCCGTCGTGCCTGCGACGGTCCGTCACACTTGTGACGGTCCCTCACACTTGTGACGGTCCGTCGTGCCATTCCGTTACGAAGTTCACAGAGTCGATTTCAGTACCCAATTATTAAAATTTCTAAGTGTTTTGAAACGAGACCCCCTCGACGGTCCGTCGAGCCCATGACGGTCCGTCGTGGGTTCTGTCGTCTCAGCCTGTTTTTCCAGAAATAAAATCTGCTGCTCAAAACGACTAAACAGGTCGTTACAGATAAATATTCAAATCTTATTAATATTTCAACATTATATATAATAAAACTAAAAGGGTAGCTAATTATAGTTATAAATATAATATTTAATATCATAAAAATTAGTTCTACATTCAATAATATTAAATTAATATGCTTAAATAAATAATTTAAATAAATAATTTGATGATTTATATCACTATTTTTAAAATATACATTATTAAATACATGATAAATTTTATTAGTTATCCTAAATTTTTAATTTTAAAATATTTGTGCAAAGTGCGGGTACGTAAATTAGTAAAATTAATGAATAGAGAGAAAGTGAAATTAATAAGGAGGGACAATATAATGTATTTTAGGAGGATAATTATAATTAATATTATATATAATAGCAAATTAATAACCTAAAATAAATGGAGTAGCTAGAGTTTGATTTAATTGTGCTCCATAGCAAACGTTTGCAAAAAATTGTCAGGCGTGTCTCTCCCAAATATCTCGCTCGCCACTCTCCTCCAATCTCTCGCTCGCTTCCTCACTTTTTATATAAACACAAGTGTATAAAAATTGTTTCTAATTATATAAAGAAGAGAAAATTGTATAAATACATATATTTTTGTTCCTCTCTCTCCCCTCCTCCAGCTCTCGCTAGCCACTCTCCCAAATCTCACACGCCCCCCTCGCCTTTCTCACTTATACAAACAGAAGCGAAATATATAAATTGTGTTTCTGTTTGTATGAAGCGTGAGAAAATTGTATATACACATGCAAGTACATATATTTTCGTCCTATACGCTTATAATTATGCAATAAAAATACTCCCCCGCCCAGTTTCTTTTGTCTTTTTCTCTTTCTCATTTTATACAATTTTCAAATTGTATCTAATTTCTCTCTTTTTCGTTTTATACAATTCGATTCAATTGTATATTCCTTGTCAAGTCTCTTTTGTCTTTCTCTCTTTCTCATTTTATACAAATTCAAATTGTATATAATCATTCTATACACTTATAATTATACAATTCGTTTTATACACTTCGTTTTTATACAGTTCTCTGCCCAAGTGTCTTTCTCTTTCTTGTTTTATACACTTCATTTTATACAATTTGCTTCAAATGTATATGTATAGCGAATTATACAGTTTCTATGTTTGTTATGAGCGCAATTATGCAAACTTTACTATAGCATACAAATATGAATTTTTTATTTGCTATATGTGAAAGTTGCCCTAATTATAAATATATGATTTGCTATAAAAACAATATATGAGAGAGAACATGTGCTTAATGTGAAATAAATTAAGAACTAAACTAGGATACATTATACTTTTTAAAATATTGCTAATGACATCTTTAATAACTATTTTAAAGTATTGTTGTTTCACAATTATGTTTGAAATTTTGACTAATTAATTGATTTTTCCATTGGAAGGGAATGAGTTTGCTGATGGCATTGCATGAGAATTAAAGAGTTGGGCCAATTCTTAATTAACATACGGGCCAATTTTGGTCTCAAATTAAGTTAGGTTAGAGGTCAAAGATGGATTAGATTTTCGAGTTCAAGAAATAGTTAAATTGAGTTAAATTAACAAATTTGATTAAAATTTAAATAAGACGAATTTTAATAAAATTAATTAACAAGTTTTTTAAACTTAACGAAATGAAAGAATTAACTAAATTATAAACTACATGTTTTTAAAATTATAACCATAATTTAAACTAAACTAGTCCAATAAAATACTTACTAAAATATTAAAATCTTTTTGAGATGATTTTCAAAATATTTATAAAATATGCTAATTATATAAAAAAAATTATATATAAACCATATATATATTATTTAAAAATTATAAATATGCTAAAAATTATTTAAAATGTCTTCAAAATATTTTCAATTTTATAAAGTCGGTTATTTCAACTCTTTTTGAAATTTAAGAAACTTGAAATTTAATTTCAATCATGAAGGGATAAAATTGGGTGTGGACACTACACATCAAAATAATCAAATGAAAAATATCTGGTCCCTGACCATAAATCAATTAAAAGAAAAATTTGATCATAATTTATTGTTTTAATGAATACAACTACTTTAGTATGTAATACATTATACTTCAGATCATCAAACTTTGTTCTCATAAGCAATGATTTCACTATCTGAGACATATAATGTCACGTGATCTTAAATATTTATCAATATTATCAAGATGAATTATATTGATTTCATATTCTGAAAGTTGTGCTCTTAACTCAATTATCTCGCCCAAACAATTTTGTGAATGTCAAACTGCAAGTTAACGACAAACACACATGTGATTATATTATAGATGCATCTCTTATTCATATAACATGATATGTGAACCGGGTTTTATTCACCTTTTATACTTTTCAGAATTTAGGGATTTAGTCCCAACTTAAGTTGATCCAATCAACTTATCACTAGAACAAACATCATAAAAAAGAACTCTTAAATAATCTTCTAGTCCTTCAATGTATGTTTATTACTCAATATGCACATCTCGGACATTATCAAATTATTCTTTAAATTTTTAGTACTCGTAAACTCCAAGTTTACTTTGCCATCTGTATTTTTCCTTTAGTAAATTCCAATTTATTACTATTATATTAGAAAAATTCAACTTTAATACTCGGGAGTAAATCTCATATTTATCTTTTCTCAATTACTCTACCTATTCTAAAGGTGAGTCATGAGCTCATCACTAACTAGACTAATCTGATAAAAATTGTACCTGTAATCATATTATTTGTGCCAACAATATGCAAACCCTAAGTTGCGAGATGACATTAGGCACATATGACACCACATAGATGGATCGTCTATTAGGACAATGAAGTATCTAATCAACCCACTAGGTGGATGAATAGATCCACAAAAATTTGTATATGTTCCTAGAACGCAGGGGATTCAATCAACTTTCTTTTATGATGGTCTCACAATTAACTTGTCTTGCTAACAATCAGTACAAGAAGATTCACCGTTTAAAAGAATTTTTAGGTTCTTCCATGAATGTCCATTTTAATTTTCCATAATTCGTCTAAAAATTATAAGCTAATTATGTCCCAAATCAAATTAAGAAAGTATTGAAATTAGTAAACTTCTTATTTATTATAGAATGTGCCTCAATTGCACTAATTCTTATCCAATACCTGAAGATAAAATATAAAATTTTTCTATAATAAATGTCTTCTTAGAGACATTATTGGTGATACCACATCATTGACCAAAGGTTGCAATCTTTTCCATGCCTAGCATGGTGGCATACACCGCATTCTGTTTAGAGAATGTATATTTATAGCATTTATCAAAAGTTCTCATGCTTCATGAATGGGATACAAACATGTGAGCATATCAAATTATGATAACTTTAGTACCTCATTATATATTTATGTGCATTATTCAATCAATTGTCTTCTTTCAGATATATTATGCATTACTACCACATTTACTTTAGTAATGAAGCAAATTCAGTAAATTTCAAGACTACTCATAAAAAACATATTAGTTTTTCTTTAATCATTATTATATCATCAATATGGTGCATTAAAACTCAAATTCAATGCCTTATTCATATAAAGTGTCTTAGGCCATAAATCGATGAAACTTCTTCTCGTTATGGTGCAATTAAACGTAAATTCATTGTCTTCTTTTTTGCGATAAAACTTAAATTTATCGTCTTACCCACAATAAGGATCAACCTCAACCTTCAAAATAATTATAATTTTATCACTTTTGATGATCACTAATTACACACAAAATTAAGATTGTTGATTATTATAATCAACATTAGTAGTTAATAGATATACCTTAATAAATCACATACTGTCATGACCCAAAATGAGCCGCGAGTGGCACCCACACTTATCCTACTATGTGAGAGAACCAACCAATCTAAATCCCAACCTTTCAAACATAATAAACAGAAAATAATGCGGAAGACTTAAAACTCATTAACGAAATCGATAACTAACTTTTAAAACTCAAAACATATCATTATCCCCAAAATCTGGAAGTCATCACCACAAGAACATCTATCCTCAAATTACTAAGTCTAAGAGTATCTAAGAAGCTAAAATAACTAAACAGTTAGTCCATGCCAGAACTTCAAGGCATCAAGACATGAAGAAGAAGATCCAGTCCAAGCTAGAAACATTAGCTCACCCTGAAATCTGACGTGATGAAGACTGGCTAGAGTCGCGGTTGAGTTGAAGACAACGGTACGTTTGCTGCACTCCACAATTAACAAAAAGAAAACATACAAGTAGAGGTCAGTACAAAACACGAGTACTGAGTAGATATCATCGGCCAACTCAAAATAGAAAGCAATATATATCAGATAATATCATCAAATCAACCACAATACTCAACAGGTAGCAACAACAAGTACAAGAATCATTGATAATAACGCCAAGTTCACCCATGAGGTCTCAAGCCTCCACACCATACTCATTTGGGAAACAGGTTCTTTAAATTGAGTAAATTAACATCATTCAAGATTCATTCTTTGTACTATTCTGGTGTCGGAACGTGACACTCTGATCCCCTAATACTACGTGTCGGTTCGTGACACCCGATCCCCTAATACTACGTGTCGGTTCGTGACACCCGATCCCCTAATACTACGTGTCGATTCGTGACACCCGATCCCCTAATACTACGTGTCGGTTCGTGACACCCGATCCCCTAACCTCATTCTTTTAATTCATCAAGCCTTCTTTTATACCAAGGCATCATCATTAACAGAGAGGGTTTTAGGTTTAAGCATCACAACCTTATCTTTCCAACCCATTACAATTACATAATCACATCATGCAAGCATACAATTAAGCATATAGAAGGCTTTACAATACTACCCGATACATATCATTCGCTATTAGGAGTTAACTATGAAATAGCATAAAAACCATAACCTACCTCCACCGAAGAATTCGCGATCAAGCAAGCTATCCCCCAAAACCTTTGCTTTTCTCTTCGTTTCTCTCTTCTCTCGATCGTTCTCCCTCTCTTTCTCTTTTTCTGATTTTTCCTTATTCAAAATCTTTTTCTTTTACCCTAATTACCATATAATTAAGTATAAAGGATGACTAAAGTAACCCACTTATTAATTCAAGGTTATCTCCTTTAACCCCCAAGTAATTGAATAATTAACATTCAACCACTAACTTTATAATTATAAGCAGGAATAGTCCAAAACGCCCCTTAAAACATTTAACAGAAATCCGACCCAGTCAGGGTTACGCAGCCTGTGACGGCCCGTCGTGTCTGCGACGGTCCGTCCTGCTGCTTCCGTCACAAAGTTAAGAGAGTCGATTTTATTTAAGACTCTATGAAGGTCCGTCGTACCTACGACGGTCCGTCCTGCCATGTCATCGCGAAGTTCAGAGAGTTGTTCTCAGTACCCAAATTTCCAGAATCTAAGTGTTTTGGAACGAGACCCCCTCGATGGCCCGTCGTGCGCATGACGGTCCGTCGTGGGATCCGTCGACTCAGACAGTTATTACCAGAAAATAAACTCTACTGCTCAAAAATGACTAAACAGGTCGTTACAATAGATACCAATTTACCCATCGTTCGTCCTCGACCGATCACAAAAAGAAAAACAAGGACAAAAAGGAGTACCTGAGTCTGTAAAAAGGTGTGGATATCTTTCTTGCATATCGGCCTCCTTCTCCCAAGTGGACTCTTCAACGGGTCTATTCTTCCATTGAACTTTGATGGATGCAATCTCCCTTGATCTCAACTTGCGGACTTCTCTATCCAAAATGGCAAGAGGCTCCTCCTCATAAGACAAGTTCTCATCAAGAAGGACTGAATCCCAACGAATGATGTAATTTCCATCACCATGGTATCTTTTCAGCATAGACACATGAAATACCGGGTGCACCATTGAGAGTCCTGGGGGCAAGGCTAATTCATAAGCTACCTCCCCCACGCGCTTCAGAACTTCAATTGGACCAATGTACCTCGGACTAAGCTTACCTCGCTTACCAAACCGCATCACCCCTTTCATGGGTGAAACCTTCAGCAAAACTTGCTCGCCCTCCATAAACTCCATGTCTCTAACCTTTCGATCTGCATATTCTTTCTGCCTACTTTGAGCCGCTAAAAGCTTTTCTTGAATGCATTTCACTTTATCTAACGATTCCCTCAGAAGATCAGTACCCCAAGGTCTAACCTCAAATGCATCAAACCACCCAATGGGAGACCTACATCTTCTCCCATACAATGCCTCAAATGGGGCCATATCAATACTTGAGTGATAGCTATTGTTGTATGAGAACTCTGCTAAGGGTAAGAAGTTATCCCAATGACCACCATACTCTATCACACATGCACGAAGCATATCCTCCAAAACCTGAATCATTCGCTCAGACTGACCATCGATCAGAGGGTGAAATGCAGTACTAAGATCCAATCTAGTACCTAATTCAGCATGCAATGTTTTCCAAAACTTAGAAGTAAACTGCGTACCTCTATCTGATATGATGGAGAGTGGAACTCTATGCAATCGAACAATTTCTGAGATGTAAATTTTGGCTAACTTCTCTGCATTATAAGTCACCTTGACCGGAATGAAATGAACAGACTTAGTTAATCTGTCAACAATTACCCAAATAGAGTCATACTTACCCATTGTCTTTGGAAGACCAACCACGAAGTCCATTGCAATTCTCTCCCACTTCTATTCAGGAATGGGCATTCTCTGAAGTGTCCCTCCAGGCCTCTAGTGTTCATACTTTACCTGCTGACAATTCGGGCATTGAGCAACGAAATCAACAATGTCCCGCTTCATCCTACTCCACCAAAAATATTGCTTTAGGTCACGGTACATCTTGGTTGCACCAGGATGTATAGAATACCTTGAACTATGAGCCTCTGTAAGAATAGTGTGAATTAAGTCATCGACGCGGGGCACATATACCCTTCCCTTAATTCTCAAAACACCTTTCTCATTGATTTTTGCTTATTTAGCCTCTCCTCGCAATACCTTATCTCGGATCCGGATCAGTTTCTCATTGGTAAATTGCTTTCCTTTGATCTTATCAAGAAAGGAAGATCTTGACTCCACACAGGCCAAAATCCTCCCTTCTCATTTACTTCTAGCCTCATAAGGTCATTAGCCAGAGTCTGAACCTCTCTAGCCAATGGGCGTCTAGAAACCTGCAAGTGGGCTAGACTTCCCATGCTCCCTGCCTTTCTACTTAAAGCATCCGCCACAACATTAGCTTTTCCCGGATGATACAAGATAGTGATATCATAGTCCTTCAGTAGTTCCATCCACCTCCTCTGTCTGAAATTCAAATCTTTCTGAGTAAAGACATACTGTAAACTACGATGATCCATATAGACTTCACATTTAACCCCATATAGATAATGTCTCCATTACTTTAATGCAAACACTACTGCAGCCAACTCCAAATCGTGGGTCGGATAATTTCATTCATGCACCTTTAACTGCCTCGAAGCATAAGCAATTACATTCTTCTCTTGCATTAGCACTGCACCCAAACCAGAATAGGATGCATCACAATAAACAATGAAATTCTTACCTTCCACTGGCAAGGTAAGAATTGGTGCAGTAGTCAACCAAGTCTTGAGCTTCTGAAAGCTTTCTTCACACTCGTCCGACCATACAAATGGAAC
Organism: Solanum lycopersicum; assembly: GCF_036512215.1. NCBI lineage: Eukaryota > Viridiplantae > Streptophyta > Magnoliopsida > Solanales > Solanaceae > Solanum > Solanum lycopersicum. The sequence continues at coordinate 18,699,296 of NC_090801.1, read as the reverse complement.
TCTCTGCTTAGTCAAGTTTGTCAGTTGGGAAGCAACAGAAGAAAATCCCTTGACAAATCGACGGTAGTAGCTAGCTAAACCAACGAAGCTCCTTACCTCTGTAACATTAGTAGGTCTCACCCAATTCTTCACTGCTTCAATCTTAAAAGGACCCACCATCACTCCATCCTTAGAAACTACTTGCCCCAAGAAGGACACTGAATCTAGCCAAAATTCACACTTAGAGAATTTGGCATAATGCTTTTTCTCCCTCAACATTTCCAATACCATTCTCAAGTGCTCCTCATGTTCTTTCTTGCTCTTTGAGTATACCAGTATATCATCAATGAACACGATGACAAAGAGATCCAGATATGGCTTAAAAATCCCGTTCATCAAGCTCATGAACGCAGCAAGAGCATTCGTAAGCTCAAAAGACATTACTAAGAACTCATAATGTCCATACCTAGTCCGAAAAGCAGTCTTGGGCACATCCGTGGCCCGTATTTTCAATTGATGATAACCAGATCTCAAATCGATTTTTGAGAAGGTACAAGCACCTTGTAACTGATCAAACAAATCATCGATGCGAGGAAGAGGGTACTTGTTCTTAACAGTTACCTTATTCAGTTGTCTATAGTCAATGCACATCCGAAAACTTCCATCCTTCTTCTTCACAAACAAAACCGGAGCACCCCAAGGAGAAGCACTTGGTCTAATGAAGCCTTTGCTTAACAACTCTTGAAGTTGGGCCTTTAACTCTCTTAACTCAGCGGGAGCCATCCTATAAGGGGGTATGGAAATGGGGCGAGTACCCGGCTCCAGATCAATGCAAAAGTCAATATCCCTATCCGGTGGCATACCAGGAAGGTCTGCAGGAAACACATCCAGAAACTCATGGACTATCGAAACCGACTCAATTGAAGTTACTTGGGTAGTATCATCCCTGAGGTGTGCCAAGAAAGCTAAAAACCCCTTTCTAACCATTCTCTTAGCGTGAAGGAAGGAGATAATACGAACTGAAGTGGAAGTGTAGTCACCCTCCCACACTAACAGATCTGTCCCAGGCTTGGCCAACGTTACAGTTTTAGCATTACAATCTAAGATTGCAAAATTTGGAGACAGCCAAGTCATGCCCAGAATTACATCGAAGTCAATCATTTCTAAGATAACTAAGTCTACATGAGTATTGCTCCCCACAAAAGTCACAAGACAAGACCTATACACCTTTTCAACTATCACAGACTCACCCACCGGAGTAGAAACACGAATAGGTATGTCAAGCAATTCACAATGTAAATTAAGACCAGTAGCAAATGAGGAAGATACATAAGAAAATGAGGATTCAGGATCAAACAATACAGAAGCCATGCAATCACAAACCAAAAGATTACCTGTGATGACAGCATCAGATGTCTCCGCTTCAGATCTTCCAGGGAAAGCATAACAATGGGCCCTATCACCTGTCTGCCCGTTGCCCCTAGCATGTTGCGCTGCCGAAGTTCCAGTTTGCCCGTCACCCCGGCCGTTTTGATGACCACCATTACCTCGGCCACCACGTCCTCCCAAATAACGGCCTCTTCCATGACCACCTCTACCTCTGATTATTGGGGGTCTGTAACTCGGTTTTGGACAATTTCTCCTAATATGCCCAGTCTCTCCACATCCATAACAATCTCTGGATTCAAGCATAGGTATCTGTTAGAACGACGGAGTCTGGGGATAACCTTCAAACTCAGAGAAATGTTGACCGATCTGCGGTGGACCCCCAGCTACAGCCTGTAGTGAAGACTGAATAGGTCGAGCTGGATAACCTCCGGAACACTGCCCTCTAGAGTAAGAACCATTAAACTCTCCTCCCTTACGAAACTTCTTAGTTGTTGATGCCATGGTGAAGTCATCTGGCTTCACTCCCTCCACCTCTATCACAAAGTCTACCACTTCCTGAAAGGATTTTGCTGCAGCAGCTACCTGTAAGGCTGAAATCCATAAATCTGACCTAAACCCTTTCACGAAACGGCGAATCCGCTCTTGTGGACTGAAGCAAAGTTGGGTGGCATACCTGGATAGTGCACGAAACTTAGCCTCATAAGCAGTAACCGACATCCTGCCTTGCTCTAGGCTCAGGAACTCATCTCTCCTCCTATCCCTCAAAGTCCGGGGTATATACTTCTCCATAAACAAGCTAGAGAATGATGTCCAAGTCATAGGTGGTGCTTGTGCTGGTTGACACTCAACATACAATCGCCACCACATTTTGACGTTCCCCTGAAATTGATAGGTCACAAACTCGATGCCAAATCGTTCTACTATGCCCATCTTGTGTAGTAGCTCATGACAATCAACCAGAAAATCATAAGCATCCTCAGATTCAGTACCCTTGAAGACTGGAGGTTTCAATTTCAAGAACTTACTGAAAAGTTCTTGCTGATCACTTGTCATTATAGTCCCTGTAGTCAACAGAGGAAACGTGCCTATTTCCAATGAGGCATCCATGCGGGGAGCCACAGCAACTGCATGTTGTACTCCCGGAACCTGAGGTGATGGTGCAGAAAACACTGGAGGTGTCTGGCCCTGATCAGATAACCCGCTAAGATAAGCAAGAACCTGGTTAATCATCTCTAGGGTAGGTTGGGGTGGTAATTTCTCATTCTGCACTTGTTCATTCTCCCCTTCCTCACCCTCTCTTACTACTTCCTCAGTCGGTGGAGGAGTCACCGCCCTAGTACAAGATGGGTCAAGTGCTTGTCCTCTTCCTCTAGAGGACGTCCTCCCGCGACCTCTACCGCGGCCTCTTTCCACTGCTCCTCTTCGAGCTATAGTCTCAGTGGCTATTTCAGACGCATCTTGTCTTGCCGGTGTTGGTGTCGGCGCAGTTGTTGCTCTAGTTCTAACCATCTGCGAAATAGAGTGAAGATTGTCAGATACCAATTTGTATCACCTAGATACCAATTGGATCCAAGTAATAGCACGAAAGAAAGAAAGAATGGAATTTTCCTAAAGTCTTATAGCCTCTCAAGGAAAAGTAAAGGCGTCCCCTTACCGTTCCTCAAGACTCTACTAGACTTGTTCTTGTGTGATGAGACCAACAAACCTAATGCTCTGATACCAAGTTTGTCACGACCCAAAACGAGCCGCGAGTGGCACCCACACTTATCCTACTATGTGAGAGAACCAACCAATCTAAACCCCAACCTTTCAAACATAATAAACAGAAAATAATGTGGAAGACTTAAAACTCATTAACGAAATCAATAACTAACTTTTAAAACTCAAAACTTATCATTATCCCCAAAATCTGGAAGTCATCACCACAAGAACATCTATCCTCAAATTACTAAGTCTAAGAGTATCTAAGAAGCTAAAATAACTAAACAGCTAGTCCATGCCAGAACTTCAAGGCATCAAGACATGAAGAAGAAGATCCAGTCCAAGCTAGAAACATTAGCTCACCCTGAAATCTGACGTGATGAAGACTGGCTGGAGTTGCAGTTAGTTGAAGACGACGGTACGTTTGCTGCACTCCACAATTAACAAAAAGAAAATATACAAGTAGGGGTCAGTACAAAACACGAGTACTGAATAGATATCATCGGCCAACTCAAAATAGTAAGCAATATATATCAGATAATATCATCAAATCAACCACAATACTCAACAGGTAGCAACAACAAGTACAAGAATCATTGATAATAACGCCAAGTTCACCCATGAGGTCTCAAGCCTCCACACCATACTCATTTGGGAAACAGGTTCATTAAATTGAGTAAATTAACATCATTCAAGATTCATTCTTTGTACTATTCTGGTGTCGGAACGTGACACTCCGATACTCTAATACTACGTGTCAGTTCGTGACACCCGATCCCCTAATACTACGTGTCGATTTGTGACACCCGATCCCCTAATACTACGTGTCGGTTCGTGACACCCGATCCCCTAATACTACGTGTCGGTTCGTGACACCCGATCCCCTAACCTCATTCTTTTAGTTCATCAAGCCTTCTTTTATAACAAGGCATCATTATTAACAGAGAAGGTTTTAGGTTTAAGCTTACCTTATCTTTTCAACCCATTACAATTACATAATCACATCATGCAAGCATACAATTAAGCATATAGAAGACTTTACAATACTACCTGATACATATCATTCGCTATTAGGAGTTTACTATGAAATAGCATAAAAACCATAACCTACCTCCACCGAAGAATTCGCGATCAAGCATGCTATCCCCCAAAACCTTTTCTTTCCTCTTCGTTTCTCTCTTCTCTCGATCGTTCTCCCTCTCTTTCTCTTTTTCTGATTTTTCCTTATTCAAACTCTTTTTCTTTTACCCTAATTACCATATAATTAAGTATAAAGGATAACCAAAGTAACCCACTTATTAATTCAAAGTTATCTCCTTTAACCCCCAAGTAATTGAATTATTAACATTCAACCACTAACTTTATAATTATAAGCAGGAATAGTCCAAAACGCCCCTTAATACATTTAACAGAAATCTGACGCAGTCAGGGTTACGCAGCCTGTGACGGCCTGTCGTGCCTGCGACGGTCCGTCCTGCTGCTTCCGTCACAAAGTTCAGAGAGTCGATTTTATTTAAGACTCTGTGACGGTCCGTCGTACCTACGACGATCCGTCCTGCCATGTCGTCGCGAAGTTCAGAGAGTTGTTCTCAGTACCCAAATTTCCAGAATCTAAGTGTTTTGGAACGAGACCCCATCGACGGTCCGTCGTGCCCATGACGGTCCGTCGTGGGATCCGTCGACTCAGACAGTTATTACCAGAAAATAAACTCTACTGCTCAAAAATGACTAAACAGGTCGTTACACATACCTCATATAAACATTGAAGACATACCTTTCATCAAATTGTGTTTATTTAATTATTAAAATAAATTAAGGAATTCTCTTCCCAATTGGTTAAAATAAAACGTATAAAAAATCGACAGATCTCTTTAAATACAAACTTCAAATGGAACTCCACATCTGTCACATAAATAATTATAACTAACAAAGTAAAGATAAAGTATACCTTAAATATATGACAACCTTATAGCATAATTTATGCAAGATCTTTTTTACACTTTTTTATCCTCTATCATAATTCTTTAAGAATAGAACGATCGTGACTCGTGCTGATAACGTATTATGAAACTATATAAATTTAGAAGAAGAATAAAGTAGGGAGAAGAGAAAAGACTTCTCCTGAATATATTCATAATTCATAGATCTTCTTTACAATGAAGGAGAACCCCTTTATTTGTAGGGCAAACTTAACTTGGTCCGCAAGTAGGATTTGTAACCATATCCTAAAAGGACGCCACAAAATTATACACACTATAATACAAATATGTTTATAACAAATCTGCATTAGTTATTAAATATTAATTTTAATTAAAAAATTTTATAAAATGATTCTTATAAATCCATTGAATGAGTGGATAGTCCATAAATTTAGTACATCAACAAGCATCCATATTCACTAGGTTTCATGAACCTTTTTTGATAAGAATGTATCTATTTGTTATGATACTTAATATGGTGACTTTTGGAGTGATTTCGCAACCTATAAATAGGGTTGTTCATTCACTATTGTATGATATACAAATGATACTTACATACACTTGAATAAGAAGAAATTGTCTCCTACATCTACTTCTCTTATCTTCTTCCTTTATACTTATTTTATTATGAGCTTGATTTTATAATACGTTATCAGCACGAGTATGCTCTAAAGATTATACCACTTAGCAAAAGTGTTATAGTTGAAACACTTGTGAGCAGGAACAGGTTTTATTTATTTTTTCTTGTTACATATTTATATTTTCAACAATTCCTCTTATACTAATAATTTATTTTAGTATATATGTGATATATGAAAATGTAAAACATATTGATTTGTTTTACTTTAACAATTTTATACATTGGTTTATGATTATACTAACAGTTCTTCGTTTCAGAAAAGAATTGAGGGATAAAGAAGTAAATTTTCAGGTTGATTTTCTTAGTGTTAATTATGAGGAACTTATTAATATTTATAATTGCTAGAGGCGAGAAAACTCTCAATCTTATTTTGACTAAATTTGCTTCTATAATTCTTGATTTCATTTAAAGGCTCATGGTTGAGTTCTATTGGTATTGACTTATATGACATTGATTGAAGGGTAAGACGATGTCCCATCGCACCAAAAGGGTAAGACATCTGGTTAAAGTTCGGATGATAATATACCGTGGTTTCACGGTATTATTAATACTTTTTTCTTAAGTTTAGTGTGTCCAAAAGCCTTTTTGTGCTAATTTTTATATAAGTTTCTCTTTGTTTTGCTGGAAATCTGTTCAAAGCTGAATGCAGAGATTTTGAGGGAAGAAATGCAGAAGAGACCACCTACAGAGCTTATGACGGTCCGTCGTGCTTGTGACGGTCTGTAGGTGGCAGCGTAGTAAAGCTGCTGAAGGAAGATGGGGAAGTCTGACCAAGTGTGGGGTTACGAAGCTTTTGACGGTCCGTCGTGGCTATGACAGTCCGTCCTGCAGGTTCGTCATGAAGTTCAGAGAAGTGATCCAGTACCCAGATTCCAAGAGTTGAAGTGTTTTGGAACGAAGACCCTCGACGGACCGTTGTGCCTATGACGGTCCGTCAAACTTGCCGTCGAGGGGAATGAAGAGAGCAGCAGAAGAAATTGCACAAGTATGGGATGACGGAGTCCATGACGGTCCTTTGTGACCACGAAGGTCCGTCGCGAGGTCCGTCGACCCCGCCACGTTTTGGCAGATTTCCAGCAATTAGAATCCTTGTTTAATTAGGTTTTTATTTTTTTTATAAATAGTTCGAATAACCTCATTTTTGAGGTTAGACACCAAATAGTTAGACACAGTATTGTTAGAATCTATGAGATTAGACATCAGATTTTTAGACTTTGTGTATTAGTGTTGGATTTTGAGATTCTTGCAAGTGATTTTTGGATATTAATCAAGCAAACTTTTGGATTTTACTCTTTCTCATTGAAGTAAGTACATGAATTCTTATCTACTATCTTTGAATTTTGTGTTTATGCCTATGAGTAACTAAACTCCATAACTAGGGTTTTGGGAACCATAGGCAAATAATGAGATAAATCCTAACAAAAATAACAATTCTAGAATAGTGTCTTGCATGTATTAATAATTCTTTCGCTTAGAAGTTTTTTTAACGGATGGCCAACGTTAGAACTCGCCTTAATGCTACTTGCCGGACCAAGGAGGTAGATAATAGGAAAAGAATTATTAACATAGATTTAGTGTATACTATCTAATAGGCTAGTATTGATTGGTACGAGGTAATAACTTAGTGAAATATCGAATACGATGCTTAATATGAGGTAAGGATAAGGGTTACGATAGCAACACACGTAGCTGGACCAGGGTGCGAAGTGAGATTTTCTGGATGCCAGACCAAGGATTTAGAAATACATAACTTATCACTTTGCATGCAAGATACTAGGAAAGAATTGTTATAGTTAGAATTATCAAGTTATGAACCTGTGGGGAACACAAAAACCCTAGTTACTTTGGTTAATTGATTAAAATTCAACTGTCAAAACTGTTAAGTGTCTCTTTCAAGTTCGTTATTTATTTTCACTCATTTAGAAATAGAAACCCCCCTTTATTATTTTTACTTTCCAAGGAAGTCATTGACCAAAAAATAGTAATAACAGGTTGAAGTTAAGTCTAGACTATTTTCCTCGTGGGAACTGTAACGACCTGTTTAGTCATTTTGAGAAGTAGAGTTATTTCTGGTAATAAATGTCTGAGTCGACGGATCCCACGACGGACCGTCATAGGCACGACGGACCGTCGAGGGGGTCTCGTTCCAAAACACTTAGATTCTGAAAATTGGGTACTGAGAACAACTCTCTGAACTTCGCGACGACATGGCAGGTAGGACCGTTGTGGGCACGACAGACCGTCACAGACCTTTTAGTGAAATTTAGTCTCTGAACTTTGTGACGGAAGCAGCAGGACGGACCGTCACAGGCACGATGGGCCGTCACAGGCTGCGTAACCCTGACTCGGTCGGATTTCTGTTAAATGTTTTAAGGGGCGTTTTGGACTATTCCTGCTTAGAATTATAAAGTTAGTGGGTTAATGTTAATAATTCAATTACTTGGGGTTAAAGGAGACAACCTTGGAATAAATAGTGGGTTACTTTTACAATCTTTTACACTTAATTATATGGTAATTAGGGTAAAAGAAAAAGAGTTTGAATAAGGAAAAAGAAGAAAGAGACAGAAAGAGAGGGAGAACGATCGAGAGAAGAGAGAAACGAAGAGGAAAGCAAAGGTTTTGGGGGATAGCTTGCTTGATCGCGAATTCTTCGGTGGAGGTAGGTTATGGTTTATGCTATTTCATAGTGAACTCTTAATAGCGAATGGTATGTGTTGGGTAGTATTGTAAAGTCTTCTATATGTTTAATTGTGTGCTTGCATGATGTGATTATATAATTGTGATAAAATAAGCATGATGGGGCTGTTGAATCTTGAACCTTAAAAACCTCTTTGTTAATGATGATGCCTTGGTATAAAAGAAGGCTTGATGAACTAAAAGAATGAGGTTAGTGGATTGGGTGTCACGTTCCGGCACCAGGATAGTATTAATGGATCGGGTGTCACGTTCCGACACCAGGATAGTATTAATGGATTGGGTGTCACATTCCGACACCAGGATAGTATTAATGGATCGGGTGTCACGTTCCGACACCAGGATAGTATTAATGGATCGGGTGTCACGTTCTGACACCAGGATAGTATTAATGGATCGGGTGTCACGTTCCGACACCAGGATAGTAGTAGTGGATCGGGTGTCACGTTCCGACACCAGGATAGTATGAGGAGGATCGGAGTGTCACGTTCCGACACCAGGATAGTAAAAAGAATGAATCTTGAATTATGTTAATATACTCAATTTAATGAACCTGTTTCCCAAATGAGTATGGTATGGAGGCTTGAGTCTTCATAGATGTGTTTGGGTTGTGCCCAATGGTTATGGTACTTGTTGTTGTCACCTGTTGAGTATTGTAGTTGATTTTATGATATTATTTGATGTATATTGCTTTCTATTTTGAGTTGGACGATGATATCTACTCAGTACTTGTGTTTTGTACTGACCCATACTTGTATTTTTTCTCTTTGTTATTTGTGGAGTGCAGCAAACGTACCATCGTCTTCAACTCAACCGCAACTCTAGCCAGACTTCAGCAAAATCAGACTTCAGGGTGAGCTATTGTTCCTAGCTCGGACTGGATTCTTTCCTTCGCGTCTTGATGTCTTGAAGTTCGGACATGGACCATCTCTTTTACTTATTTTAGCTTCCTAGATACTCTTAGATTTAGTAATTTGAGGATAGATGTTCTTGTGATGATGACTTCCAGGTTTTGGGAATGATAGTTGATAAAATTTTAGAAGTTAATTATTGGTTATATTAATGAGTTTTAAGTCTTCCGCATTATTTTCTGTTTATTATGGTTGAAATGTTGGGGTTTAGATTGTTTGGTTCGCTCACATAGGAGGGTAAGTGTGGGTGCCACTCGCGGCTCATTTTGGGTCGTGATAGGAGCGATCCCAACCTCACTAGTTGGGTTATTTACTTGACACGACCGCTTTACTTCTTATTTGATAAGTAAGTTTGAGCGTGTCAGATGACATAATGAAAAATGTTTGAGGATAAGGCGATAAACTCAAGTTCTATCGCACCAAGGGGGTAAGACATCAATTTGAGTTTTGATGCACCATGATGATAAGTATTGGGTTCAAGTCCCATATAATTGTGCCTAACACACCTTATATAGATAAGAAATTGAGTTTGAATCAATGCACCATAGTGATGATATAATGATGACTAAGGCTTTGATGAAAAGCCTTGAAATTCGTCCTATTGAATTTGCTCCATTCTTTGAAAAGAATGTGGTAGCAACATATGATAACTTTGAAATTCGATGTTGACTTGCTCCATTTTATCGTATGAATGGTAGCAGTAAATAATTAGTCTAAAAGATGACAAATGATTAACGATATGAAAAAGGACGTAAAGGGACGAAATTATAGAAGTCATCGTTGTGGTAATTATAAAAGCATGAACATTATGGGTTCTCCAAATAGTCCTTCAAAATGTGAAGACAATTTTTATTAACAAAATGGTATTAAAGGTCATTGGACTTGTGAATATTGTCGACCCAATAATTTTACAAGTTTATAAATCTTTCATCAAAAGACAAGAAGATAAAATGATGGTACACTTGATTTTTCAAAGTGATGTTGAGGTGTGTCATGGAAATATGATGAATTTTAAAGCCATGACAATGTGCTTATAATGCAAATTAATGAAGTACATATAAATGATTAGTCCATTCCTTGAAGAGAATATGACTTTTGATGAGTATCATGAATGCTCGACCATTCTATAAGACAATGGGTCAAGATGTGATAAAATCATTATGGGTTGGATATATGCCACAAATCACCTTTATGGAAGATTTGAAAAAAATGATATATGCCACATCTCATCTCTACGGGAGGTTTGAGAGAAATATATAAAGTTTATTTGACATGAACGGTCAATGGTCGTGTGCGTTTATGCGTCATAATTATTATGGTATGTTTGTTATGAACTATCGAAAGGGCGAAAGAAAGAAATAGTTCTTACCTATAAGGATTGTGGCCATTATTGTGTGGCAAGACAAATTTGCCATTGATTGTGTACCTATGGTACAACAAAAGTAAAGCAAGAAACATGTCTTGCTCGTAATGATTTTGACCATGACAATAGCAATATAATTTCCTCCTTGAAGGAGATGCTCACCAAAGGGATGGTGTCATGCAATATGTGATAGTACACAAAATTACTGGCAAGCTCTAATGAGTTGTGATATTGCTAGAGAAATAATATTAGGATACGGTTGTAGCAAGTCTCAAAAGAAACCTTTTAAGTTTCAAATGAATTGAAAAGAAATATTGAGATTATAAATTATGAAAAGGTCAGGATCTGAATTTGTTATTATAGTTGTGTATTTTGGTGACTTGAACGTCATTAGCATTCTTAAAGATCTTTCAAAATCTGTTGAGTGTTTGAAATGGTGAAAAGGTCATGATAAGATGGAATGTTGTCTTGACCTACATATTGATAAATTGACAAAAGAAATATTTGTCCATCAATCAACATAAACAGAATAAGCTTTGATGCGATTTTTATATGGATAAATGACATTCATTAAGTACCCGAATGATTATGAGATCGCTTGAAATAAATGATGATTCATTTGATCTCAAGAGAAGGATGAAGCGCTTTTTGGTGATGAAACTCCATATCTTGGTGCAATCAGGCACTAGTGTATTTTGCTAACAATATTACCAGATATTTGTTTTGCAGTAAATTTACTGGCAAGATTCAGTTTCTCCCGATAAAAGGACATTGAAATGGTGTTGAGCACATGACTGAATATCCTCAAAGGACCAAAGTTATGGGTTTATTATATTTCGAGGAATCCAAGACAAAATTGATTGGTTATGCACATGCAGAATGTTTATCTGATCCGCATAAATCTCTATCACAAGCACGCTATGTGTTTGCATATGTAGACACAATAATATCCTGGCGATCAATGAAGCAAATATTGCTATGCAAAAGCCCTCCATGAAGCAAGTCGAAAGTGCTTCTGGTTGAGATAAATCGCACACTATATTCATGAAATGTGTGGTTTTTCTTTAAAAAAGAATATATCAACCATAATGTACGAAGATTGGAGACATTATCACAAGAAATTAAGTGATGTTTTAATCAGGGGGAGTATAATATGCGTTACACTCTTTTTCCTTTGACAGAGGTTTTTTTTCACTGGGTTTTTCTGGCAAGGTTTTTAATGAGGAGTGCATATCAAAAGATATGTGTACTCTTTTTCCTTCACTAGAATTTTTTTCCCACAGTATTTTTCCTAGTAAGATTTTAACGAGGCACATTATCTATGGACATCCAAGGGGAGTGTTATAAATCCATTGAATGAGTGGATAGTCCATAAAGTTAATACATTAACTACCATCCATATTCACTAGGTTTCATGAATCTTTTTTATTAAGAATGTATCTATTTATTATGATACTTAATATGATGACTTTTAGAGTGATTTCTCAACCTCTAAACAGAGTTGTTCATTCACTATTGTATGATATACAGATGATACTTATATATACTTGAATAAGAAGAAAAGTCTTCTTCTTTTATATACTTCTCTTGCCTTCTTCTTTTTATGATTATAGTCTTATGAGCTTGATTTCATAACAAATAGATATTTTAAAAGCTTTTTTTAATTAGAAAGTACCACAATTAATATAACTCTTTTCTATTCTTTTTATTCTTATTGAAAAAAAAGATTCTAGACGTGGTTAAATTTTCTTGGACTCTTATTTTATTTTCTACTTAGTATATTTATTTTCGTCCTATGTATTTGTGACTCGTGTAGTTTAAAAACTGTCAATTTCAACAAAAAAAAATACTTTCAATCCATAAGACATAATAATAAAGAATCTAATAAAAATAAATAATTAAAAAAAATTGTCAACAAAGTAAAATAAGACTTTGGTTTTCGTAGGGGAAATGGATAGCATTAATTTACTATTCTTGCACTTTTTATTTATGAAATTATTTATATTTATTTATATAATTCACATGAAGTATTTTAAGGCATGATTCAGAAAAATAATTTTAATTATATTTTTAATCATTGTATAAAATTAATATTGATCATCTAATATGTGATTGTAGACGTTAAAATTTTGTGGGACTCTACAACAAGCTTTCAATTTGAGTTGGGACTATACAAATTGTGTTCAATTCAAATAAGGACTTTGAGACTACTTAACCCTAAACCCTAGTTTATGCCTATATAAACGGTACTAAATTCCCTTAAAAGGCATCTCAGAAATTTCATAAAGAAATCAAGAACTCGAATACTCCACAAATTGACGAATTATTCATAAAGAGAGGTCAAATTTAAATTATCCTAGTTCGAGAAATACGCCACTAACGACCCTCGAATTATGGATAAATCTTGGAGAACAGAGTTGTACCCGCTATCTTAATCAATAAAATTATGTTTCTTCATATTTTATTTGTATGATTTGTTTATTTTTCATATGTTTAAAATTTGTTGCAAACAAATTGGCACGCCCAGTAGGACCAAATCCGCTCTTCATCTTTTCTCTCTTAAATCTGAAAATTTGAAGTTGCAAAGGTGGAAGAATGAGTACTTCAAGTCTCGTCTATGAGTTTCATAAGTCTACCCTCCGTCAAGCCTTGAAGCAGGGAGCATTTGTAGACATTAAAATTTTGAGGGACTCTACAAGATGTTTTCAATTCGAGTTGGGACTATACAAATTGTGTTCAACTCAAATAAGGATTTTTGGAGGCTACTTAACCCTAAACCCTAGTTTATGCCTATGTAAACGGTACTAAATTCCCTTAAAAGACATCTCAAAAATTTCATAAAGAGATCAAGATCTCGAATACTCCACAAATTGACGAATTATTCATAAAGAGAGGTCAAATTTAAATTATCCTAGTTCGAGAAATACGTCACTAACGGCCCTCGTATTATGGATAAATCTTGGAGAGTTGAATCAAGGGATCAACAGAGTTGTACCCGCTATCTTAATCAATAAAATTATGTTTCTTCATATTTTATTTGTATGATTTGTTTATTTTTCATATGTTTAAAATTTGTTGCAAACAAATTGGCACGCTCAGTAGGACCAAATCCGCGCTTCATCTTTTCTCTCTTAAATCTGAAAATTTGAAGTTGCAAAGGTGGAAGAATGAGTACTTCAAGTCTCGTCTTTGAGTTTCATAAGTCTATCCTCCGTCAAACCTTGAAGCAGGGAGCATTTGTAGACATTAAAATTTTGAGGGACTCTACAAGATGTTTTCAATTCGAGTTGGGACTATACAAATTGTGTTCAACTCAAATAAGAATTTTTGGAGGCTACTTAACCCTAAACCCTAGTTTATGCCTATATAAACGGTACTAAATTCCCTTAAAAGACATCTCGGAAATTTCATAAAGAGATCAAGATCTCGAATACTCCACAAATTGATGAATTATTCATAAAGAGAGGTCAAATCTAAATCATCTCAGTTTGAGAAATACGTCACTAACGGCCCTCGTATTATGGATAAACTTAGAGAGTAGAACAATGGATCAACAGAATTGTACCCGCTATCTTAATCAATAAAATTATGTTTCTTCATCTTTTATTTGTGTGATTTGTTTATTTTTTTATATGTTTAAAATTTGTTGTAAACAGTGACAAATATAATAACTCACATATATAATATTTTATTATATTCAATTTTTAAGTATAAATAACTTATGTTTATGATGAAAATTGTAAAAAATTAGATGTTTGAACCACAAAACTTCTTTATAGTGTAAATAATAAATTCAAAATATTGCCTATTATTTTTCATAAAATTATTTGTTTTTTTAATTTATGGATATTTATATTTCAATTAAAGTATACCTTTTGCTTGATTAAAAATAAGTAAAAGAAAGATTATATTATTGAAATGTGTGCATTCATTGCAATCTTACCATCAAGGCACAATATTTAATGTACTTACAAAGATTTATCCTTTTATTTTACGTCTTCCATTTTACACATCCATCTTCAACACATAATTGTTAAATTTAGTTTATTAAAATTTAAATTATACTTCCTCCATTTATGCCTCCTTCAATATGTAATTGTTATTTTTATTTTTACTAAATTATTGACCACTTATCAAATTAAACTAAGGTTATATTAATTTAATATTTGAAGAAAAAAGTTTATATATAATAAAATTAATTTAACGAAAAGTAATAGAAATAGTCATTATTTGCATATTAATATTAAAAAATATATACATAACATAAATTGTTGGTAAAAATTCTTATGTTTTACTAAAAAAAATATGATAATTAGAAATGGACATATGGACTGTTTTTTAATTTTTATGAAAATATAATTGTTGCATATTAATATATAAATATCTAAATATAAATAATTTATATTAGTTGATCACATTACTAAATCAATAAAACTTTAATAAATTTTTTTTACTATTGTTGCACTTAATTTTATTTATGAAATTATTTATATTTATATATATAATTCAAATGAAGTATTTTAAGGCATGATTTAGAAATATAATCTTAATTATGTTTTTAGTTATTGTACAATATTAATATTGATCATCTAATATGTGACAAATGTAATAACACACATATACAATATATTTAATTTTTAAATATAAATAACTTATGTTTATTATGAAAATTGTAAAAATTCAGATGTTTAAACCACAAAACTACTTTATAGTGTAATTAAAATAAATTCAAAATATTATCTATTATTTTTCATAAAATTATTTGTTTTTTAATTTATGTGGATATTTGTATTTCAACTTAAAAGAAATCCTTTTATTAATTTATGTGGATATTCATATTTCAAATAAAAAAATTTCCTTTTGCTTGATTAAAAATAAATAAAATAAAGATTATATTATTGAGATATGTGCATACATTGAAATGTTACAATCAAGGCACAACGTTCAATATACCTAAAAAGTTGTATTCAATTATTTTACTTCTTCCATTTTATACATCCTTCTTCAACATTTAATTGTTAAATTTAGTTTTTTAAAATTTAAATTATACTTCCTCCATTTTATACATCCATAATTATGTAATTGTTATTTCTATTTTTACAAAATTATTTACCATTTATCAATTAAACTAAGCTTATAATTTAATATTTTTAAAAAAATTATATATTACAAAATTAATTTAACGAAAAGCAATATACTATTCATTATTTGCATACTACTATTATAAAAAAAAAATAACACAAATTATTAGTCAAAATTCTTTTGTTTTACTATTATAAAAAACATGACAATTAATAAAAATTAAAAAATAGTTTATATGTCCATTTTTAATTGTCATGTTTTTTATAATAGTAAAACAAAAGAATTTTGACTAAAAATTTGTGTTATATGCAAATAATGACTATTTATATTAATTTTTGTTAAATTAATTTTGTAATATATAAACTCTTTTCCTAAATATTAAATTGATATCAATAATTTTGTAAAAGTAAAAATAACAATTACATATTACGCAGATATAAAATGGAGGAAGTATAATTTTAAGTATGAAATTATTAAGTATATAAATTAGAGTTTCAAAAAAATGCCTTTAATGGCTGCACACTTTTCAATAAATAAATTGTCTTTAATATTTTTTAATTAAATGAAATCGTTTTGACACAATCTATAGACAATACAAATAAATGAACAAAAATAGGTCAGACATTAGATAAATGCATGACGATACGTTATTTCTTTGACGATACGTTTTTTCTTGATTTTATAAACAAACAATCAATTAACAAATAAGAGGTGAATCAAGAAAAAGTTCATAAATATACTTCAAATGGATTAACCATTTGTTTAATTAAAAATACATCAATCAAAATAAATACTGATAATATTCAAAAAAAGAAAAAGGAAAAAAAATATTAAATTAATTGTTAATAGATTCGAGAGCATCAATAGCTAAGTTAGTTTGTTCCTCCATCACTTGTATTTCCAACAAATATTGTTTGGCCTTACCAGTCTTCACACATTCTGATTTCTCCAACATTTTTTTTCGATCTTTTTCCGCAATTAACTGACCTGGATTTCTTATAAACCAATCTTCCAAATCAGCAGCACTACCTCCACCCAATACGAAATGATCATCAGTAATGCTCTTACACTTTACTTGTGATCCCCAAATTTTTTTTGATAGTTTAAATAATTTCTCCTCATGGGGTTTAGAAAAACTTCTTTTGACAATATTTTTCTTATATTTCTTTTTCAACCTTTTCAATTTAGTTTGTAATTGTGTTTTAGACGTTTCTACTTCCAGTTTGTCCTTCACAAAACTAAGTAATACATCGCAATCTGATGAATAATTGAGACAAGCTTCCAAAATGCTTATCTCATCTTTTTCACTCCATACTCTCTGAAATCCAGCTACTTGTAAATTATTTTCGTTATCATCACTCTCACATGAAGGCATATATTCTTCATCAGAATCATCTTTATTTTTTACACTATATTTGAAAGTCTTTTGATTTTTGGACGTAGACATATTAGTAAAATATTATATTTTCATATTGAAACACTTTCATCCATTTAAATAAACTAATTCAATTGAGTTTTTCAAAACATTTTAAAAGATTGAAAAGACAATTCACTATCATAAAGGTAGTCTATAGATAGGTAGATTCATTAATGTATAGTAGGGCTCATTTCTCAATCAATTGCACTTTTCCCTTTAATTAATTATTTCTCTCTGCCTTTCTACCACTTAATTAAAATATTATTATTCCTTGGTAGCCCGGAAAAAATATATTGGAATCTTTTTATCTTTTATGTCTTAAAAAATTTAATCAATCTCTTAGGGGCTGTTTTTGGTTACTAGTTAAAGTTGTGCAATTACTAGTTATGCAGATTTTAGTTATATAGATATTAGTTATGCAGATTTTAATTATATAGTTATTAATTATGTAGATATTATTTATGCAGAATTTTGTTATATAGATTTATTTATACAGATATTATAATGCATGAATAATTAGCTATTGAATTTGTCGTAAATCTACTTATTTTATTATTTACAAACAAATGTGCAAGCAAATAATATAAATTCTGTCTATTTTTGAATAAAATTAAAGTTTAAAGAATTCTCCATTTTTACTTACGTGAGAATCATATTTATTTTCTTGCTATTTTATTTTTATCTTTATTTTATTTATTCTTTTAACTCAAATGAGCACTAAAAATTAATTTCTTGATTTATCGAAACAAATATATGCTATTTTATTTTTATCTTTATTTTATTTATTTTTTAACTCAAATGAGCACTAAAAATTAATTTCTTGATTTATCGAAAACAAATATAACAGAAAAAAAATAACTCTTACTCCTCCAGTGTCCATTGAAGCACCGCCGCCACATTCTCTGGAAAAGCAATCACTGTGGTGCTATTTAATATTTTGTGCAACTTAAAAAAATCAAAATATCCAATATTACTATACTAATAATCAATATAGTTAGGTAATGTTCTTAATAAAAAGACATAAAAATAAACTCAATATGATTTAACACATGCAAATATCAATATAATTTATTCCATTTTTTACTCCGCATAATTTATATATAAATTTTTTCATATAAATTATATTTTTTTTCCATATAAATTATATTGGCATTACTTATGAGGGACTACAAAAAACATAATTAAACATTGTATAAATTAATACATGAATAAGTTTTATATCATGTTTATAATCCTACCAACCAAACATGATATAAATTAGGTTGACTTTTCTACTTAAAATTATTTTTTTTACCAAATATAGTAAAACTTAATACATAATTTTATACGTGAATAAAATGTAAGTTATATAGTAACCAAACGATCCCTTAGGATACCTCTAAAAGATAATTTTTTAACAAAAAAATCATAAAAATTTATAATAAGATGCTTTTGAATATAAAAAATTGGACTAAATAAAAATCTAATCAAATTAAATATTATTTTACTTGATTTAATTTTATTTTTTAATTCTATATATTGACATGATGTGTTTTGGGTTTCAAGTAAAAATAATTAGAATAACCGCACCAAACTAATTATATAAATATTTATTTTAAAAGAATTAATTTCAGACTTGTGCAATCCGATTAAGCTTCCCAAGAGCTATTTAATTATGAGGAAAAGAATTTTAAATTGGAACACTTTCATCCAATTATTTATCAAGTACTCTCTTCTCTTCGTCCGATATTATTGGTCATATTGCGTTTTTCGAAAGTCAATTTAATTAATTTATTAAATAATTTAAAAATATAATAAGTCCTCATTAAAATTTAGTATAACAACAACAAATTTAATTAAAGTTAAAATATTTTTTAAATCATTAAATAATTTTTTTATATTTAATATAAATAAATATTTGTCTTATATAAATACATCAATTAAAGTGAAAATTGACAAAAAAAAATCTTTTCAAAATTACAATAATGATAACACATTAGTAGGGAGTTGACAAGAAACAACTCATCTTACACATTCAGTCATCAAATATTTTCCCCGTAAATAAAGATATCAATAAAATTTGGATAAGACTCCTATCCAATGATTTACTTGGTAGGTATAGTTGTTGAAATAGTAACTATCCTTCCATGTTTACTTTTATTTTATGAAATTTTGGTTTTACTAATATTAGTTTTTTTAGTTACGATCCGGCTCCCCTCCATTTTGTCAAATGCGACATATATTTTATTTAAAGTTTAAAGTTCAAAATTGTATTATATCAACAATTATCATAATCATAGTTAAGCAAACTAATTTTAGAAACTACTTTCTAAATTTGATAAAAATTACAATATATTCCATACAAAATTTAATATATACTAATATCATTAATTTCATCTTATATTTTCACATTTAAATATTAAAGTTTATAATACTTAAGGTGAGAATCAACTAAATAATTTTATGTACTAGTAAATTTTATTCTTCAAATATTATACTACATTGAAAACCAAAACAAAAAATGAAGAAGTATTAATGTTGAAAAAAAACTATCAAATAAAAGATACGAAACTAAAATAAAAAATAAAAAGATAAAAGTTTTTAGAATAAAACGATATCAAAATTATTCAAGAAAGAAAATTAATGTGGTTGTTGTACGTTTGGAGGGAAAAAATACATGTTTTCTTAAAATATTCTTTTATTTATTTTTTTGTGAAATAAAAGAAAACACTGTTTAAAATACAAATGTTTTTGAAGATTATTACTTATCACATTAAATATAAACGGTTCATGTTCAACAATTTTAATATTTAAACATAAAAATATAAGATGAAACTAATGGTATTGAATAAATATTAAATTTTGTATGAAATATATTATAATTTTTACCAAATTTAGAGAGTAGTTTTCTAAAATTAGTTGACTTAACTATAGTTATGATAGTTGTTAATATAATATAATCTTGACCTCTAAATTTTAAATAGGACATGTGTCGCTTATCGAGGTGTAACGACCTGTTAGTCGTTTTGAGCAGTAGAGTTAATTTCTGAAAATCACTGTCTGGGTCGACGGATCCCACGACGGACCGTCGAGGGGGTCTCGTTCCAAAACACTTAGAATTCTGAAATTTGGGTACTGAGATCGACTCTCTGAACTTCGCGACGAAATGGCAGGACGGACCGTCACAGGCATGACGTGCCGTCACAGACCCTTCAAGGAAGTGAGTCTCTGAGCTTCGTGACGAAAGCAGCAGGACGGACCGTCGCAGGCACGACGGGCCGTCACAGTCTGCGTAATCCTGCCTGGGTCGGATTTCTGTTAAATGTTTTAAGGGGCGTTTTGGACTATTCCTGTTTATAATTATAAAGTTAGTAGTTTAATGTTAATAATTTAATTTCTTGGGGGTTAAAGGAGATAACCTTGGAATAATTAGTGGGTTATTTTTATCATCTTTTATACTTAATTATATGCTAATTAGGGTAAAAGACAAAAGGGTTGGAATAAGAAAAAGAGAAAGAACAGAGAGTAAAGAGAGAAACAATCGAGAGAAGAGGAGAACGCAAGGAAAGCAAAGGTTTGGGAAAGTAGATTGCTTGATCACGAATTCTTCGGTGGAGGTAGGTTATGGTTTATGTTATTCGTAGTAAACTCTTAATAGCGAATGATATGTATTGGGTAGTGATTGTAAACCCTTCTATATGCTTAATTGTATGCTTGCATGAATGTGATTATATAATTGTGATAAAGTAAGCATGATGAAACTATTGAATCCTAAATCTTGAAAAACCCTAATCTACTTTGTTAATGATGATGCCTTGGTATAAAAGAAGGCTTGATGAACGAAAGTAGTGAGATTAGGGGATAGGGTGCCACGTTCCGGTACCAGGATAGTATATGAGGATCGGAGTGTTACGTTCCGACACCAGGATAGAATATGGATCGGGTGCCACGTTCCGGTACCAGGATAGTATATGAGGATCGGAGTGTCACGTTCCGATACCAGGATAGTATATGGATCGGGTGTCACGTTCCGACACCAGGATAGTATATGAGGATCGGAGTGTCACGTTCCGGCACCAGGATTAGTAAAGAGAATGAATCTTGAAATATGTTAATATACTCAATTTAATGAACCTAATTCCCAAATGAGTATGATGGGGAGGCGTGAGTCTTCATTGATATGCTTGGTGTTGTGACCAAGGGTTATGGTAATTGTAAATGCCGCATGTTGAGTATTATAGTTGATTTATGATATTATCTTATATATACTGTTTTCTATTTTGAGTTGGCCGATGATATCTACTCAGTACTTGTGTTCGTACTGACCCCTACTTGTATGTTTCTTCCTTTGCTATTTGTGGAGTACAGCAAACGTACCGTCGTCTTCAACTCAACCGCAACTCTAGCCAGTCTTCATTACACCGGATTTCAGGGTGAGCTAACGCTTCTAGCTTGGACTGGATCTTCTTCTTCATGTCTTGATGCCTTGAAGTTCCGGCATGGACTAGCTTTTTATTTATTCTAGCTTTCTAGATACTCTTAGAATTAGTAATTTGAGGATAGATGTTCTTGTGATGATGACTTCCTGATTTTGGGATAATGATAAGTTTTGAGTTTTAGAAGTTATTATTGAGTTTTAAGTCTTCCGCATTTTATTCTGTTTACTATGTTTGAAAATGTTGGGTTTAGATTGGTTGATTCACTCACATAGTAGGATAAGTGTGGGTGCCACTCGCGACCCGTTTTGGGTCGTGACACGAGGGGTAAACTTGACGAGATGGAAAGAAGTGATAATGGAGGGGAGCCAGACCCGTAGCTAAAAAGCTAATAATAATAAAAACAAAATATAACATAAACTTCATAAAATAAAACCAAACATGGAATGATAGTTACTATTTCAACAACTCTATCTACCAAGTAAGTTATTGAATAGTCTTATTCAAATCTTATTGATATCTTTATTTATGGGGAAAATATTTGATGACAAAATCTTATTGATAGTCTTATCCCTAATAATGTGTTATATTAATTTTAATTTCGAAAAGACTTTTTCAATCAATTTTCACTTTAATTGATGTATTTATGTAAGACAAATATTTATTTATATTACGTATAAAAAATTGTTTATACATAAATGGAAAATGGTTTGAAAAATATCTTAACTTTAATCAAATTTATTGTTATTATACTAAACTTTAATGAGTACCAATTATATTTTTAAACTACTTAATAGTGTATTTAAAGATATACATGTGCTCGTGTGGACAAATTGCTGTTAATAATTTTACTTTATTTTTTAAGTCCACATGAGCAAATAGATTTATTTAAAATACAATATTAAAAACTCTAAAAACGTAATAAATCATCATAAAAATTTAGTATCGCATTAATAAATTTGACTAAAGTTAATATATTTTTAAGACCTTTATCCCTACATAGAACTAAAGAATAATATATTGATAAGACAAATATTTATTCCTATTAAGTTTTTACAATTTACATCCAACTAAGAGTATAGTTTCAACTATAGTTAAAAACAAAGTAAAACTACGTATTTTCTCCGTTTCAAAAATAATATTATTATTTCTTTTTTAGTCTGTTTCAAAACGAATGACTAATTTATTTTTTTGGTAACACTTTAATTTTACACATGACATGTTTAAGACCACAAGTTTTAAGTATATTTGGATACATTTGACATAACTTTTTTTTAGAACCACAAAATTAAAAAAACATTTTTTTTCTTAAACTTCGTTCTAAGTTAAACTAGTCCATTATTTTTTAAACGAATGTATTATTACATACATATTAAACACACAATTTAATTGAGCTTTTCAAAAAAAAATAAAAATTAAAAAGACATATTACTCTTCCACTTCTCATTAATTATTATTTTTTCTCAACTAAAAACATTGTCCTTCTACCACTTCATTAAAACATTATCATTCTTTAGTAGCCCGAAAACAATATATATATATATATATATATATAGTCCTTCTACCACTTCATTAAAACATTATCATTCTTTAGTAGCCCGAAAACAATATATATATATATATATATATATATATATATATATATATATATATATATATATATATATATATATAAATTTATCTTTTATACCTCAAAAAATTTAATCAAACTCTTAAGGTACCTAACAAAAAATTATAATTTAATGCTTATTGAATATAAAAAATAGAACTAAATAACGATCTAATAAAATTAAATATGTTATAAAAATATTGAATAAGTGGATAGTCCATAAAGTTAGTACATGAACAACCATTCATATTCACTAGGTTACATGAACCTTTTTGGATAAGAATGTATCTATTTATTATGATACTTAATATGGTGACCTTTGGAGTGATTTCTCACTATATAAATAGGGTTGTTCATTCACTATTGTAATATCTACAGATGAGACTTACATACACTTGAATAAGAAGAAAAATCCTTTTTTTCTATCTACTTCTTTTGTCTTTATCTCTTTATGATTATATTCTTATGAGCTTGATTTTATAACACGTTATCAGCACGAGACTCTATCCAATTGAGAGTGAGTTCTTGTTTTTCTTTAGCTCATATTTTGGTTGATCTCGTCATGAAGATCAAAGTATTATATGCATAAAATTAGGTATGTATTTTCTAAAATATTTTATGATCTAGAATAAAATAGTGTTCAGTCACTAATAAATTATCAGTAACCGGAGACATATACTACTATTGGTTGAATATGACATGCTATACAAAACTTCTTAAATGAAGAAGGTATAAAATTTTAATAGCATGAGTTTGAATATTATTTTGATTGTTTTGAAAGACTCAAAGAATAAATCATGTTGTACTTCGGCTTATTATACCGTTGGTTAAGGGTAAGACGATGGATTCAAGTTTCATCGCACCAAAAGGGTAAGACATCAGGTTAAAGTCCGGATGCACCATAATGAAAAATATTTGAGGATAAGACGATAGATTCAAGTTCTATCGCACCAAAAGGGTAAGACATCAATTAGAGTTTTGATGCACCGTGATTGGGTTCAAGTCTCATAGAATTATGGCGTAACACGCCTTATATGGGTAAGACATTGAGTTTGAGCCAATGCACCACAACGATGATAAAATGATGACTAAGAAAAATAATATATTTTTGATGAAATGTCTTGAAATTCATCATATTGAATTTGCTCCATTCCTTGAAAAGAATGTGGTAGCAACATGTGATAACTCTGAAATCTGCCTGTTGACTTGCTCCATTCAATCATATGAATGTAGTAGCAATGAATGATTAGTCTGAAAGATGACAAATAATTTAATATGAATAAGGGCGTGGAGGGACAGAATTATAATAGTCATCATTGTTGTAATGATAAAAGGAAGAACACTATGAGTTCTTCAAATAGTCCTTCAAAATGTGAAGGCAATTTTTTATTATCAGAAGGATATGAAAGGTCATTAGACTTGTGAACGTTGTCAACCCATTAATTTGACAAGTTTATAAATCCTCTATCATGATACAAGAAGATAAAGTGATGGTACACTTGATCTTTCAAAGTGATGTTGAGGTGCGTCATGGAAATATGATGAATTTTAAAGTCATGACAATGTGCTTATAATGCAAATTTATGAAGTACATATAAATAATTAGTCCATTCCTTGAAGAGAATGTGACTTGTGATGAGTATCGATGAATGCTCGACCATTCTATAAGAGAATGGTCCAGATGTGATAAAATCATTATGGGTTGGATATATGCCACAACTCACCTCTATGGAAGGTTTGAAAAAAAAATATGATATATGTCACTTCTCATCTCTACGGGAAATTTGAGAGGAAATAAATTTTATTTGGTTGAAATGACTAATTGTATTGTACATTTTATACGTCACTATGGTATGTTTATTGTGAACTACTGAAAGGGCAAAAAGAAAGAAATAGTTCTTGCCTATAAGGGTTGTGGTCATTATTGTG
Source organism: Solanum lycopersicum (assembly GCF_036512215.1). NCBI lineage: Eukaryota > Viridiplantae > Streptophyta > Magnoliopsida > Solanales > Solanaceae > Solanum > Solanum lycopersicum. The sequence goes on along the minus strand of NC_090801.1, from coordinate 18,674,188 downwards.
TGGCAATACAAATTTGTCATTGGTTGTGTACCTATGGTACAACAAAAATAAAGCAAGAAAGACGTCTTGCTCGTAATGATTTTGACCATGACAATAATAATATAATTTCCTCCCTGAAGGAGATGCTCACCAAAGGGATGGTGTCATGCAATATGTGATAGTACACAAAATTAATTGCAAGCTCTAACGAGTTGTGCTATTATCAGAGGAATAATATTGGGGTTGTAGTAAGTCTCAAAAGAAACTTTTTAAGTTTCGGATGAATTGAAAATAAATATTGAGACTATAAATCACTACAACCGAAGAGGGTTATAAATGTTTATGTAAAAGATTACCCCACTTTTCCTCTTGTTTGTTCCATACAAACATGTACATGCTGATGAAATCGTAAATTATAAGTGTATTAAAGTAAAGATCAGTTGGCATGACTGGTTGACTATTCTGATTAAATGTGATGCAAACATAATTGAGAATTCAGGTGATTTATATGATAAGAAATAAAGATTCTTCAAAATTCTCTTGTGTTGCTTGTTCTCTTTATAAAATGATCCTTGTACCAGCTAAGGTTTGGATTGTAATCCCCTAAAATTTTTGGAACATATAAAAAGGTGAATATGTGCCCGTTCACCTGTCATGTGGATCATTCGCAACTATATGATTGATGCATCTTGTAACGACCTGTTTAGTCGTTTTGAGCAGCAGATTTTATTCTGGAAAAACAGGCTGAGGCGACGGACCCAACGACGGACCGTCATGGGCACGACGGACCGTCGCAGGGTCTCGTTTCAAAACACTTAGAAAATCTGAAATTGGGTACTGAAAATCGACTCTCTGAACTTCGTAACGAAATGGAAGGACGGACCGTCACAGGTGTGACGGACCGTCACAGACCCTTGGTGGAAATTTGGGTCTCTGAACTCTGCAACGACCTGCAGGACGGACCGTCGCAGGCACGACGGCCCGTCACAGCTTGCGTAATCCCAGTTGGAGTCGGATTTCTGGTTGAGTTTTAAGGGACGTTTTTGACTATTCTTGCCTTAATTATAAAGTTCGTGGGTTTATATTAATAACTCAAATTCTTGGGGGTTAAAAGAGGTAACCCTAAGTTAATTAGTGGGGTATTATTGCCATCTTTTATTCTTAATTATATACTAATTATGGTAAAAGAAAGAGGGTTTGAATAAAGAAAATAGAAAGAACAAGAGAAAGAGAGAGAAAGTTGAGAGAGAGAGAGAGAATCGAACGAGAAGGGAGAAACAAAGCTTTGGGAAAATTCTTGCTTGATTCAATTCTTCGGTGGAGGTAGGCTATGGTTTTCATGCTTCATAAGTAAACTCTTAATAGTGAATGATATGTATTGGTAGTATTGTAAACCCTACTATATGCTTAATGGTATGTTTGCATGAATATGATTATGTGATTGTGATAAGATAAGCATGATCAAAATATTGAATCCCAAATCTTGAAAAGAAACTTTAATATACATTATTAATGATGATGCCTAGGTATAGAAGAAGGCTCGATGAATTAAAGTAATGGGATTGATGATGCCTTGGAATAGAGAAGGCTTGATGATTTATAGAATGATATTAGTGGATCGGAGTGTCACGTTCCGACACATAGTATTAGTGGATCGGAGTGTCACGTTCCGACACATAGTATTAGTGGATCGGAGTGTCACGTTCGACACATAGTATTAGTGGATCGGAGTGTCACGTTCCGACACATAGAATTAGGGGATCGGAGTGTCACGTACCGACACATGCAGGGGATCGGAGTGTCACGTTCCGACACATGTAGGGGATCGGAGTGTCACGTACCGACACATGTAGGGGATCGGAGTGTCACGTTCCGACACATGTAGGGGATCGGAGTGTCACGTATCGACACATGTAGGGGATCGGAGTGTCACGTTCCGACACATGTAGGGGATTGGAGTTTCACGTTCCGACACATAGAATTAGGGGATCGGAGTGTCACGTTCCGACACATAGAATTAGTGGATCGGAGTGTCACGAACCGACACATAGCAGTAGGGGATCGGAGTGTCACGTACCGACACAAGAGGAGGAAAGACAATGAATCTTGAAAGATGATAATATACTCAACTTAATATACTTAATTCCCAAATGAGTATGGTGTTGAGGCTTGAGCCCTCATGGATGAACTTGATGGTACTTATTGATGATTATAGTACTTGTTGTTGCTACATGTTGAGTTTTATAGTTGATTTACGATAATATTTGATATATACTGTTCCCTATTTTGAGTTGGCCGATGATATCTACTCAGTACCCGTGTTTTGTACTGACCCCTACTTTTATGTTTTTCTTCTTGTTATTTGTGGAGTGCAGCAAACGTGCCGTCATCTTCGACTCAACAGTAACTCAAGCCAGTCTTCGTCACACCGGATCTTCAGGGTGAGCTAACGCTTCTAGCTTGGACTGGATCTTCTCCTTCATGTCTTGATGCCTTGAACTTCCGGCATGGACTAGCTTCTTATGTATTTTTAGCTTTTAGAATACTCTTAGTTTAGTCATTTGATCGTAGATGTTCTTGTGATGATGACTTCCAAATTTTGGGGAATAATAGATGTTGAATTTTAGAAGTTAATGAATTGATTTTATTAATGAGTTTAAGTCTTCCGCATTACTTTATGTTGATATTACCTTGAAATGTTAAGGTTTAGATTGGTTGGTTCGCTCACATAGGAGGGTAAGTGTGGGTACCAGTCGCAACCCGGTTTGGGTCGTGAAAAACTTGGTATCAGAGCATTAGGTTCGTTGGTCTCATCACACAAGAAAAGGTCTAGTAGAGTCTTAAGGAACGGTAGGGGGACGCCTTTACTTTTCCTTGAGAGGCTATAAGACTTTAGGAAAATTTCACTCTTTCATTCTTTCTTTCGTGCTACTACTTGAGTCCAATTGGTATCTAGGCGATACGAATTGGTATCTGACCATCTTCACTCTATTTCGCGGATGGTTAGAATTAGAGCAATGACTGCGCCAACACTAACATCGGCAATACAAGAAGCGTCTGAGCCAGCCACTGGGGCTGTGGCTCGAGGAAGAGCAACGGCAAGAGGCCGTGGTAGAGGTCGTGGGAGGACGTCCTCTAGAAGAAGAGGACGAGCTCCTAGACCGTCTGATACTAGGGCGGTGACTCCTCCACCGACTGAGGAAGTGGTAAGAGAGGGTGAGGAAGGGGTGAATGAACAAGTGCAAAATGAGGAATTGCCACCCCAACCCACTCCAGAGATGATCAATCAGGTTCTCGCTTATCTTAGTGGGTTATCTGATCGAGGTCAGGCACCTCCAGTGTTTTCTGCGCCAACACCTCCGGTTTTAGAAGTACAACATGCAGCCACTATGGCTCCTCGTAAGGAGGCCTCATTGGACATAGGCACATTTCCACGTCTGACTACTGGGCCTATAATGACAAATGATCAGCATGAACTTTTCAGTAAGTTCTTGAAATTGAAACCTCCGGTCTTCAAGGGTGCTGAATCGGAGGATGCTTATGATTTTCTGGTTGACTGTCACGAGCTACTACACAAGATGGGTATAGTAGAGCGGTTTGGTGTGGAGTTTGTGACTTATCAGTTTCAAGGGAACGCCAAAATGTGGTGGCGGTCACATGTTGAGTGTCAACCGACAGAGGCACCACCTATGACTTGGGCCTCATTCTCTAGCTTGTTTATGGAGAAGTATATCCCTCGGACTTTGAGGGATAGGAAAAGGGATGAGTTCTTGAGCCTAGAGCAAGGTAGGATGTCGGTCAATGCATATGAGGCTAAGTTTCGTGCACTATCCAGATATGCCACTCAACTTTGTTTCAGTCCACAAGAGCGGATTCGTCGTTTTGTGAAAAGTTGTATAGGTCTTGTTTGGTGAACTTTGTGGGGAGCAACACTTATGTAGATTTGGTTATCTTAGAAATGGATGATTTTGATGTAATTCTGGGTATGACTTGGCTTTCTCCGCAATTTGCAATTTTTGGATTGTAATGCTAAAACGGTGACGTTAGCCAAGCCTGGGACAGATCCGCTAGTTTGGGAGGGTGACTACACTTCCAATCCGGTGCGTATCACCTCCTTTCTTCGTGCTAAGAAAATGGTTAGTAAAGGGTGTTTAGCTTTCTTGGCACATCTCAAGGATGACACTACCCAAGTACCTTTGATTGAGTCGGTTTCGGTAGTCCGCGAGTTTTTGGATGTGTTCCCTGCAGATCTTCCTGGTATGCCACCAGATAGGGATATTGACTTCTGTATCGATCTTGAACCGGGCACACGCCCCATTTCTATACCCCCTTATAGAATGGCTCCCGCGGAGTTAAGAGAGTTAAAAGCCCAACTTCAAGAGTTGTTAAACAAAGGCTTTATTATACCAAGTGCATCTCCTTGGGGTGCTCCGGTTTTGTTTGTGAAGAAGAAGGATGGGAGTTCTCGAATGTGCATAGACTACAGACAACTGAATAAGGTAACCATAAAGAACAAGTATCCTCTTCCTCGCATTGATGACTTGTTCGATCAGTTACAAAGTGCTTGTGTCTTCTCTAAGATTGACTTGAGATCCGGTTATCATCAATTGAAAATACGGGCAATGGATGTGCCAAAGACTGCTTTTCGAACGAGGTATGGGCATTACGAATTTGTAGTGATGTCTTTTGGTCTTACGAACGCCCCTGCTGCGTTCATGAGCTTGATGAACGGGATTTTTAAGCCATATTTGGATCTCTTCGTGATCATATTTATTGATGATATATTGGTATACTCAAAGAGCAAGGAGGAACATGAAGAGCATTTGAGAATGGTATTGGAAATGTTGAGGGAGAAAAAGCTTTATGCCAAGTTCTCTAAGTGTGAGTTTTGGCTAGATGCAGTGTCCTTCTTGGGGCACGTGGTTTCTAAGGAAGGAGTGATGGTGGATCCTTCTAAGATTGAGACAGTAAAGAATTGGGTAAGACCCACTAACGTGTCAGAAATAAGGAGCTTTGTTGGGTTAGCTAGCTACTACCGCCGATTTGTCAAGGGATTCTCTTCTATTGCTTCCCAATTGACAAACTTGACTAAGCAGAATGTTCCATTTGTATGGTCGGACGAATGTGAGGAAAGCTTTCAGAAGCTCAAGACTTTGTTGACTACCGCACCTATCCTTACCTTGCCAGTAGAGGGTAAGAACTTCATTGTTTATTGTGATGCATCCTATTCTGGTTTAGGTGCAGTACTAATGCAAGAGAAGAGTGTGATTGCTTATGCTTCAAGGCAATTAAAGGTGCATGAACGTAACTATCCGACCCACGACTTGGAATTGGCTGCGGTAGTGTTTGCATTAAAACAATGGAGACACTATCTATATGGGGTTAAGTGTGAGGTCTACACGGATCATCGTAGCCTTCAGTATGTCTTTACTCAGAAAGATTTGAACTTAAGACAGAGGAGATGGATGGAGTTACTAAAGGACTACGATATCACTATTTTGTATCATCCGGGGAAGGCGAATGTTGTAGCGGATGCTTTAAGTAGAAAGGCGGGAAGCATGGGAAGTCTAGCTCACTTGCAAGCTTCTAGACGCCCATTGGCTAGAGAGGTTCAGACTCTAGCTAATGACTTGATGAGATTAGAAGTAAATGAGAAGGGAGGATTGTTGGCTAGTGTGGAGTCAAGATCTTCTTTTCTTGACAAAATTAAGGGAAAACAGTTTGATGATGAGAAACTAAGGCGAATCCAAGATAAAGTATTGCGAGGGGAGGCTAAGGAAGCACAAATCGATGAGGAAGGTGTTTTGAGAATCAAGGGAAGGGTATGTGTACCCCGCGTCGATGGTTTGATCAACACTATTCTGACAAAGGCTCATAGTTCAAGGTATTCTATACATCTGGGTGCAACCAAGATGTATCGTGACCTAAAACAACACTTTTGGTGGAGTAGAATGAAGCATGATATTGTTGACTTTATTGCTAAGTGTCCAAACTGTCAACAAGTAAAGTATGAACACCAAAGGCCCGGAGGAACACTTCAGAGAATGCCCATTCCGGAATGGAAGTGGGAAAGAATTGCAATGGATTTTGTGGTTGGTCTTCCAAGGACAATGGGTAAGTATGACTCCATTTGGGTGATTGTTGATAGGTTAACTAAATCTACTCATTTCATTCCGGTAAAGGTGACTTACAATGCAGAGAAGTTAGCCAAGATCTATATCTCAGAAATCGTTCGATTACATGGGGTTCCACTATCCATCATATCAGATAGAGGTACGCAGTTTACTTCTAAGTTTTGGAAAACATTGCATGCGGAATTGGGTACTAGGTTGGACCTTAGTACTGCGTTCCATCCTCAGACCGACGGTCAGTCTGAAAGGACGATTCAAGTGTTGGAGGATATGCTTCGTGCATGTGTGATAGAGTTTGGTGGCCATTGGGATAGCTTCCTACCCTTAGCGGAGTTTTCATACAATAATAGCTATCACTCAAGTATTGATATGGCCCTATTTGAAGCATTGTATGGGAGGAGATGTAGGTCTCCCATTGGTTGGTTTGATGCATTCGAGGTTAGACCTTGGGGTACTGACCTTTTGAGGGATTCGATAGAGAAAGTGAAGTCTATTCAAGAAAAGCTTCTAGCGGCGCAAAGTAGACAAAAAGAATATGCAGATCAAATGGTTAGAGACTTAGAGTTCATGGAAGGTGAACAAGTCTTGTTGAAGGTTTAACCAATGAAAGGGGTGATGCGATTTGGTAAGCGAGGTAAACTTAGCCCAAGGTATATTGGTCCATTTGAAGTACTTAAGCGAGTAGGGGAGGTGGCTTATGAGTTAGCCTTGCCTCCAGGGCTGTCCGGAGTACATCCGGTATTCCATGTGTCGATGTTGAAAAGATACCATGGGGATGGGAACTACATTATCCGTTGGGATTCAGTTTTGCTTGATGAGAACTTGTCTTATGAGGAGGAGCCGGTTGCTATTTTAGATAGAGAAGTTCGCAAGTTGAGGTCAAGAGAGATTGCATCCATCAAGGTGCAATGGAAGAATCGACCCGCTGAAGAAGCCACTTGGGAGAAGGAGGCGGATATGCGAGAAAAATACCCACATCTGTTTAAAGATTCAGGTACTCCTTTTCGCCCTTGTTTTCCTTCTTTTAATCGTTCGGGGACGAACGATGGGTAAATTGGTATCTATTGTAACGACCTGTTTAGTCGTTTTGAGCAGCAGATTTTATTCTGGAAAAATAGGCTGAGGCGACGGACCCAACGACGGACCGTCATGGGCACGACGGACCGTCGCAGGGTCTCGTTTCAAAACACTTAGAAAATCTGAAATTGGGTACTGAAAATCGACTCTCTGAACTTCGTAACGAAATGGCAGGACGGAACGTTACAGGTGTGACGGACCGTCACAGACCCTTGGTGGAAATTTGGGTCTCTGAACTCTGCGACGACTTGCAGGACGGACCGTCGCAGGCACGACGGCCCGTCACAGCTTGCGTAATCCCAGTTGGAGTCGGATTTCTGGTTAAGTTTTAAGGGACGTTTTTGACTATTCTTGCCTTAATTATAAAGTTCGTGGGTTTATATTAATAACTCAAATTCTTGGGGGTTAAAAGAGGTAACCCTAAGTTAATTAGTGGGGTATTATTGCCATCTTTTATTCTTAATTGTATACTAATTAGGGTAAAAGAAAGAGGGTTTGAATAAAGAAAATAGAAAGAACAAGAGAAAGAGAGAGAAAGTTGAGAGAGAGAGAGAATCGAACGAGAAGGGAGAAACAAAGCTTTGGGAAAATTCTTGCTTGATTCAATTCTTCGGTGGAGGTAGGCTATGGTTTTCATGCTTCATAAGTAAACTCTTAATAGTGAATGATATGTATTGGTAGTATTGTGAATCCTACTATATGCTTAATGGTATGTTTGCATGAATATGATTATGTGATTGTTATAAGATAAGCATGATGAAAATATTGAATCCCAAATCTTGAAAAGAAACTTTGATATACATTATTAATGATGATGCCTAGGTATAGAAGAAGGCTCGATGAATTAAAGTAATGGGATTGATGATGCCTTGGAATAGAGAAGGATTGATGATTTATAGAATGATATTAGTGGATCGGAGTGTCACGTTCCGACACATAGTATTAGTGGATCGGAGTGTCACGTTGCGACACATAGTATTAGTGGATCGGAGTGTCACGTTCCGACACATAGTATTAGTGGATCGGAGTGTCACGTTCCGACACATAGTATTAGTGGATCGGAGTGTCACGTTCCGACACATAGAATTAGGGGATCGGAGTGTCACGTACCGACACATGTAGGGGATTGGAGTGTCACATTCCGACACATGTAGGGGATCGGAGTGTCACGTACCGACACATGTAGGGGATCGGAGTGTCACGTTCCGACACATGTAGCGGATCGGAGTGTCACGTACCGACACATGTAGGGGATCGGAGTGTCACGTTCCGACACATGTAGGGGATCGGAGTGTCACGTTCCGACACATAGAATTAGGGGATCGGAGTGTCACGTTCCAACACATAGAATTAGTGGATCGGAGTGTCACGAACCGACACATAGCAGTAGGGGATCGGAGTGTCACGTACCGACACAAGAGGAGGAAAGATAATGAATCTTGAAAGATGATAATATACTCAACTTAATATACTTAATTCCCAAATGAGTATGGTGTTGAGGCTTGAGCCCTCATGGATGAACTTGATGGTACTTATTGATGATTATAGTACTTGTTGTTGCTACATGTTGAGTTTTATAGTTGATTTACGATAATATTTGATATATACTGTTCCCTATTTTGAGTTGGCCGATGATATCTACTCAGTACCCGTGTTTTGTACTGACCCCTACTTTTATGTTTTTCTTCTTGTTATTTGTGGAGTGCAGCAAACGTGTCGTCATCTTCGACTCAACAGTAACTCAAGCCAGTCTTCGTCACACCGGATCTTCAGGGTGAGCTAACGCTTCTAGCTTGGACTGGATCTTCTCCTTCATGTCTTGATGCCTTGAACTTCCGGCATGGACTAGCTTCTTATGTATTTTTAGCTTTTAGAATACTCTTAGTTTAGTCATTTGATCGTAGATGTTCTTGTGATGATGACTTCCAGATTTTGGGGAATAATAGATGTTGAATTTTAGAAGTTAATGAATTGATTTTATTAATGAGTTTCAGTCTTCCGCATTACTTTATGTTGATATTACCTTGAAATGTTAAGGTTTAGATTGGTTGGTTCGCTCACATAGGAGGGTAAGTGTGGGTGCCAGTCGCAACCCGGTTTGGGTCGTGACACATCTATGCGATGGTCACATGTATTTTGTTAACTTACAAATTGGTTTTTGTAAGGTTGTTTGCTTGAATTGTTAAAATTAAGAGCACAGTTCCAAACTATGAAATTATATTAATAATGCTGATTGATTTAGCAGAAATTGTATGCCTCCAATTATAGCTAAATCATGGTTATGAGAACAAAACTCCCAAATAAGATTTGATATGAGAAAATTTTATTTAACATATAGCAACACATGTATGCATCAAACCAACAAGGTCTCCCCATTAAAATTGGTTCAGGGTCAGGAACCATATAATTTTCATCTAAAATGTTGAATGTGCGGTTATGATTTTAATTGCTCCACCACGCACAAAGATGAACTTCCAAATAAGGTTGGAATGAATGTTAGATTTTCTAACATTAGGGGGAGAGATGATTGACAGCTGAAAATTATGTGTGAGGTTAATTATGAATTATCTAGATCGTCGTTAAATAAATATGTGAACTTAAAGTTCAAGGATAATTTAGTTGCACAATGTTGCAAATCAGTTGTCAGATGAATGCACTGACCCTATGATATAATTCAGCTGCAAATGCTCCAATGTGAAGTCCTTGAAGGAGAGAGTCTATGATACACCGGAAGCGTAATAGACCAATCAATTTCAAATATAAAATTCCTTAAAGAAGGAATGAGCAAATGATCAATATGGTCATGATAATGAGGCAAGTGCTATAAAAGAGCACATTGACATAACACTTCAAAAAATCTTGAAAAAGGTTCAGGTACCTGAAATAATGAAAAATGAAGAGATCTCAATAAGTTATGTCTTGTTGGAATCGATATCAAATAACCGTCGACGGTATCTTTGATATGAGGTAGCGCTCAATGATATAAATTGTTGACGAGGATCTTGAATTCAAATCTATCATATAGTGTGGACAGATAAATGGTTGGCCAAGTAAAATGCACAATTCAAGTATATTTTGTTTCACTTAGAAAAGTGACATTTTGGACTGGTAGTCCATAAATCAAGGTATAATGTCAGTGGGGTACAGATAAATTATTATGCGATAATATAATCGTAAGATATCAAATGCAGTTTGTGCCTTGGGGGCATAAAGATTTATCGCAAAAATCCTGACACTATTGGAGATGTTTTCTCCTTTGGTGGATGCAATGAGGTTTTTTTTGATCTGGTAACATATGAAAAACTTGAATGCATGTAATGAAAAATTGTAATGTCTAGCTAGACAATGAAGATTATATGAAAATCTTTAAAACAATCGAGGTGTCTGAAGCATATAAGAGTTTGAAAGAAACATTTTCAATAAAGCTTTAACAATCCTTATATGGATTGAAATAGTCAAGGAAGAAAAAGGGTACAAAAGAATGACCCTAATTGTCCTTGTATTTTCATGAAAAGGTCTTGGTAAGACAAAATTTTGTCTTGACCTACAGATGGATAATTTGACAAATGAATACACTGAAAAGTTTTGATGCAATTTTATATGGATAAATCGCATTCATTGAGTACCCCAATGATTATGAGATCACTTGACATAAATGATGATTCAGTTTGATCTCAAAATAAGGATGAAGAGTTTCTTTGTGATGAAACTCTATCTTGGTGCAATCAGGGCACTAGTGCATCTTACTAACAATATTTGACCAGATATTTGTTTTGCAGTAAATTTACTGGCAAGATTCAGTTTCTCCCCGATAAAAGGACATTGAAATGGTGTTGAGCACATGATTGAATATCCTCGAAGGACCATAGTTATGGATTTATTCTATTCCGAGGAATCCAAGACAAAATTGATTGGTTACGCAGATGCAGAATATTTATCTGATCCGCATAAAGCTCTATCTCAAGCACGCTATGTGTTTGCATGTGGAGGCACAATAATATCCTGGCCATCAATGAAGCAACTGTTGCTATGCAGAAATAAAAGTCTTCCATGAAGCAAGTCGAAAGTGCGTCTGGTTGAGATAAATGACACACCATATTCAAGAAATGTGTGGTTTTTCTTTGAAAAAGAATATACCAACCACAATGAACGAAGATTGGAGACATCATCACAAGAAATTAAGTGATGTTTTAATCAGGGGGAGTATAATACGCGTTGCACTCTTTTTCCCTTGATCGATGTTTTTCCCCACTGGGTTTTCCTGGCAAGGTTTTTAATGAGGCAACAAATAGTGCGTATCAAAAGATATGTGTACTCTTTTTCCTTCACTAGAATTTTTTCCCACAGGGTTTTTTCTAGTAAGGTTTTAACGAGACACAATATCTATGGACATCCAAGGGGGAGTGTTATAAATACATTGAATAAGTGGATAGTCCATAAAGTTAGTACATGAACAACCATTCATATTCACTAGGTTACATGAACCTTTTTGGATAAGAATGTATCTATTTATTATGATACCTAATATGGTGACCTTTGGAGTGATTTCTCACTATATAAATAGGGTTGTTCATTCACTATTGTAATATCTACAAATGAGACTTACATACACTTGAATAAGAAGAAAAATCCTCTTTTTCTATCTACTTCTTTTGTTTTCTTATCTTTATGATTATATTCTTATGAACTTGATTTTATAACAAAATATTCTTTTACTTGATTTTATTTTTAATTCTATATATTTACATAATTTTTTTTGGTTTTTAAGTAAAAGTAATTTGTAAAATCGCACCAAACTAATTAAATATCTACTTAAAAAAATTAATTTCACACACACACTCAATCCGGTTAAGCTTCCTAAGAGCTATTTAATTATGAGGAAAAGGCTTAATATATCCTAACGCATTTGTTATTGGAAAAATAACTTAAATACACAACTATAAGTTTTATATTCTCTATTTTCCCTTCTTTTTTTAAATATTACATAATTCCCTTTTTTTTTAATTTTAGTAGAAGTGTATAGATACATAACATTCTCTCTCCTATAATACACAATCCCCCAATATAATGCCTATTTTTTCTCCACTAAAACACTCAATCTTCTAATTCAGTTTTTGAATTTTGAATTATTAATTTTAATTAAAACACCCAATTTTGAAATTTTGAATTTCAAAATTCAAAAAATTTGAAATTTCAAAAAACTGCACAATTTCTCTCCCGTTCTTATTGTTCTTCTTACTCCATCACGTCTTCAATTCTTCTTACTCCATCATCGTCTTTCTTCTTCTTAACCCAGCATCTGTTATTGGTTTCTTCTTTTTCTTATTATTTCATCATCAGTTCTTCTTTTTCTTTCTTTCTTTTTGTTTTGGCTAATTGTTCTATTACATCATAGTAATGGATCCGTTAATTAATAGAAGGATATATGATTCCGACGATGAAAATTGGAAAGAAAATAGAAAAAAGTCTTTGCATGATCCTATTAATCTTTAGAAGGATTCAAGCAAAGACTCTGGCGAAACATGAAAATCAAAGGTTGTCAAAATACAACAACAAAAAAAGAAGCAGCAAACATTGTTGTCAGGGCTACATTGTTTCGGGTTTGTATTTTTATACTTATTTTAAAATTGTTGTTGAAATTAGTAAAATTTTAAGGAATCCAATATGTATCAAAAAATTATGAAAATTATTATCATGTATCAGACAATAGGTTTAATACATAAGTACTAAGTGGATTATAATGTTTAGTCTATGATTTGATACATGAATTAGATGTGTATCATATGATTTCCTATGTATCAAGGGTTTTTGAAAATTTTTATCATGTATAAGTGATTAATTTCAATAATTGTGCCATCAAATTGTCACGACCCAAAATGGGTCGCGAGTGGCACCCACACTTATCCTACTATGTGAGCGAACCAACCAATCTAAACCCCAACATTTCAACCATAAATAACATAATATAATGCGGAAGACTTAAACTCATTAATGAAAATCGATTAAATAACTTCTAAAAACTCAATACTTATTATTCCCAAAATCTGGAAGTCATCACCACAAGAACATCTATCCTCAAGATACTAAATCTAAGAATATCTAGGAAGCTAAAATAATAAATAGCTAGTCCATGCCGGAACTTCAAGGCATCAAGACATGAAGAAGAAGATCCAGTCCAAGCTAGAAGCATTAGCTCACCCTGAGATCCGACGTGATGAAGACTGGCTAGAGTTGCGGTTGAGTTGAAGACGATGGCACGTTTGCTGCACTCCACAAATAACAAAGAAAAACAATTACAAGTAGGGGTCAGTACAAAACACGAGTACTGAGTAGGTATCATCGGCCAACTCAAAATAGAAAGCAATATATTTCAGATAATAACATAAAATCAACTAATATTCTTAACAGGTGATAGCAACAAGTATAATAATCATTTACAACATCACCAAACACATCTATGAGGACTCAAGCCTCCACATCATACTCTTTTTGGGAAACAGGTTCTTTAGATTGAGTATATTAACATATTTCAAGATTCATTCTCTTTACTAATCCTGGTGTCGGAACGTGACACTCCGATCCATCCACTATTCTGGTGTCGGAACGTGACACTCCGATCCATATACTATCCTGGTGCCGGAACGTGACACCCGATCCATTACTATTCTGGTGTCGGAACGTGACACTCCGATCCATAAACTATCCTGGTGCCGGAACGTGACACCCGATCCATATACTATCCTGGTGTCGGAACGTGACACCCGATCCATATACTATCCTGGTGTCGGAACGTGACACCCGATCCATATACTATCCTGGTGTCGGAACGTGACACCCGATCCATATACTATCCTGGTGTCGGAACGTGACACCCGATCCATCTACTATTCTCAATCTTTTAGTTCATCAAGCCTTCTTTTATACCAAGGCATCATTATTAACAAAAAGATTTTAGGGTTTAAGATTCAACAGCCTCATCATGCTAATTCATCAAAATTATGTAATCATATCATGCATACACACAATTAAGCAATATAGGAGACTTTACATTACTATCCAATACATATCATTCGCTATTAAGAGTTTACTATGAAATAGCATAAACCATAACCTACCTCCACCGAAGAATTGCGATCAAGCAATCTACTTTCCCAAAGCTGCGTTCTTCTTCTCTCTCAATCGATCGTTTCTCCCTCTCTCTCTGTTCTTTTTCTTTTTCTTATTCAAACCCTCTTTCTTTTACCCTAATTAGCATACAATTAAGTATAAAAGATGACCAAAGTAACTCACTAGTTAATTCAAGGGTATCTCCTTTAACCCCCAAGAAATTGAATTATTAACATTCAACCACTAACTTTAAAATTAAAAGTAGGAATAGTCCAAAACGCCCCTTAAAATTTTTAACAGAAATCCGACCCAGTTAGGGTTACGCAGTCTGTGACGGTCCGTCACAACTGTGACGGTCCGTCCTGCACGTCCGTCACAAAGTTCAGAGAGTTAATTCTGCGGAAGGATTTGTGACGGTCCGTCGAGTCCTCAACGGTCCGTCCTGCCATTTCGTCGTGAAGTTCAGAGAGTCGATCTCAGTACCCAAATTTCTAAATTCTAAGTGTTTTGGAACGAGACACCCTCGACGGTCCGTCGTTCCCATGACGGTCCGTCGTGGGATCCGTCGACCCAGACAGTGATTTTCAGAAATTAACTCTGCTGCTCCAAACGACTAAATAGGTCGTTACACAAGTGTGCTTGCTGATACATTTTGAATCAGTGTGTATGGTGTTTTAGACGATGCATTGATACTTGAAGTGTTTGCTGATACATTTTGAATCAGGGTGCTTGCTGATACATTTTGAATCCATCAAGTGTGTATAGGGTTTTAGATGATGCATTGATACATTTTGAATCCATCAAGTGTGCTTGCTGATACATTTTGAATCAATGTGTATAGTGTTTTAGACGATGCATTGATACATGAATTTGTTGTGTACCATAATGTTTTCTATGTATCATGCGGTTTTGAAAATAAAATTACTGCAGTTCTAAGTTTAACAGATTGTTCATAAAAAATGTATTCAAAATAGATGATATAATCTTTGATTTTCAAAATTTGAAGTTAATATTCATTTACGTGCTAATTTAATGCTGATTAAAGATTTGTTACCGTAAATTAAGCTATTTTAGTTAACAAGTTTAAATGTACCGTCTTTTCCCCCATTTTTTTCTTAATAATTTAAACTTACCATGTATCATTTACCATGTATCACTAGAGTCTAAAGTATCACGGCACAAAAATTTTAAGGGATATTTAGTAAATACTAAATTTGTCGGGACAGAGTGTAATTATTGAATTACACTATGGGATTCCTTAAATTTTTACGTTATTGTTATTTAGAACTAATATATTCATCTTTATCAAAGTAACTCATATATATACTTATCGTTAAATAAATGCAGCTCAACATATTTTTGTTGTTACAAAAGTAGCTCAGATATAATCTTCACCTAACGGAAGTGAAAAAAAATAATTTTCAATTTATCTTTTTTACTTTAAATTTTTGAAAAAATCGTGTAGTTGTATATATATAATCTTTGTCTAATAAAGTTCAACGTATATTTTAATCTTTTATAAAAAATACTTTTTAATTCTCTAATTTTTATTATTAGAGTTTCTTCGTATTATTTTTTTCATTCTATAGTGTGAAGAAAATTTTTTTAATGAAATTTTATGCGGCTATATTATAATTTAGTTTTTATATTTGAAATTTTCTTTTTGAATAATTAGGCGTCTACAATAAATTTCAAAAGAAAACTAGTGAAACATAAATAAGTTTGAACATCAAAATATTAAATTAGTCCTTGAAACAAAAAAAATCAAAAGAAAATGTAGAAGGAGGATCTAATATATCCCATATGAATTATATTATTTTTTTAAAAAATAATAATTAATTTTTTCACTTAAGTTTGATAAAAGGTGTATATGTCATTTATACAAGAGAATAGATATATATGTAGATATATATGAAACAATTTCATAATAAATGACATATCAACATATAAATTGTAATTTAAAGAATACTTTTGATAAAAGGTGTATATGTCATTTATATAAGAGAATATATATATATATATATATATAGATATAGATATAGATATAGATATATATGAAACAATTTCATAATAAATGATATATCAACTGTAATTTAAAGCTATATCAAATTTTTTTCCCTTTAATTATTCAAAAATTTGATAGACATCAACTGTCATTGTCATAACTAGGAATTACTTCTACACTAGCTCGTTTCTCATTAAGGGTCTCTTTGGTTGATTTATATGTTGGTCATGACTAATAAGTAACATAATTAATACTTCTTAATTTATTAGAATTATAAAAAGTAATTTATATTTTCTAAATAAATATATTTAAATTAAATCAATGATAGAAATTAAAATTATGAAATGTATGTTTGACCAATACGTTAATATGATGTTATAAAACTATTTAAAGTATTTGAAAAAAAAGATTATCTATTTATTAATTAAAAAATAAATGACTTGCAATACATCAATACTATAAAAAATAAATTAAATAAAAAATATAACATCAACTTTAAATATAAAACAAAAAAAAATTAACATAAGATCTTATGTAAAATTTCTATATAACATACATGAATATAATTTGTCAAAAAATGTTGTTTGACGCTTCTTGACTTTAAATTGTTTATTACGATTCATTTGATCACCCTAACACTCTATCATTGTCACAATGTCACTATTTTTTTTAAAAAAAAAATAAAAAAATCTTAGTGCATTTTACTACAAAATAACTTTATTTGCTCTTCCCTTTCCATTAATCACTTCTCCCTCAACTAAACCGATTAGAAAGATTTTCTACCTATTTACTAAATCAACTAAAACATAATTTTCCTTGTACCGCTGAAAAATTTATTTGAAAATTTTAATTTTATATCTCAAAAAAATGAATTAAACTCCTAACAAACGACCCTAAGGGTCTCTTTTGTTGATTTATTTGTTAGACATAATGTAATTAATATTTCTTAATTAATATTATTGTCATGACCCAAAACCGAGCCGCGACTGGCACCCACATTTATCCTCCTATGTGAGCGAACCAACCAATCTAAACCTTATCATTTCAACGTATATCAACAGAAAATAATGCGGAAGACTTAAGCTCATTAAATAAAAACCAATTCAATAACTATTATTCCCCAAAATATGGAAGCCATCATCACAAAAACATCTGTGATAAAATTACTAACTAAAAATGTCTAAGAAGCTAAAAAATACATAAGAAGCTAGTCCATGCCGGAAGTTTCAAGGCATCAAGACTTGAAGAAGAAGATCCAGTCCAAGCTAGAAGCATTAGCT
This sequence comes from Solanum lycopersicum, assembly GCF_036512215.1. Classification (NCBI taxonomy): domain Eukaryota; kingdom Viridiplantae; phylum Streptophyta; class Magnoliopsida; order Solanales; family Solanaceae; genus Solanum; species Solanum lycopersicum. Next base: position 18,656,609 of record NC_090801.1, on the reverse strand, counting down.
CACCCTGAATTTCTGGTGTAGTAAAGACTGGCTTTAATTACTGTTGAGTCGAAGACGACGACACGTTTGCTGCACTCCACAAATAACAAAGAAGAAAACATAAAAGTAGGGGTCAGTACAAAACACGGGTACTGAGTAGATATCATCGGCCAACTCGAAATAGAAAACAATATATATTAAGCAATATCATAAAATCAACTATGATACTCAACATGTAGCAACAACAAGTACTATATCATTAACAATTACCGTCAAGTTCACACATGAGGAATCAAGCCTCAATACCATACTCATTTGGAAATTAGTTTCATTAAATTGAGTATATTAGCATCTTACAAGATTCATTATATTTATTCCCCTCGTGTCGGTACGTGACACTCCGATCCATATACTATCCTGGTGTCGGAACGTGACACTTCGATCCTCATTCTATCCTGGTACCGGAACGTGGCACCCGATCCATATACTATCCTGGTGTCGGAACGTGACACTCCGATCCTCATTCTATCCTGGTATCGGAACGTGGCACCCGATCCATATACTATCCTGGTGTCGTAACGTGACACTCCGATCCTCATTCTATCCTGGTACCGGAACGTGGCACCCGATCCTCTATCTCTGTCCTGGTACCGGAACGTGGCACCCGATCCCCTAATCGCACCCCTTTCGTTCATCAAGCCTTCTTTTATACCAAGGCATCATCATTAACAAAGTAGATTAGGGTTTCTTTTCAAGATTTGGGATTCAATAGCTTCATCATGCTTATTTATTCATAATTACATAATCACATCATTCATGCAAGCATACAATTAAGAACATAGAAGGGTTTACAATACTACTAACACATATCATTCGCTATTAAGAGTTTACTACGAATAGCATGAAAACCATAACCTACCTCCACCAAAGATTAGTGATCAAGCAAGTAAATTCCCCGAAGCTTGTTTTTTCTCTCTTCCTCATTCGATCGATCCTCTCTCTCTCTTGTTCTTTCTATTTTCTTTATTCAAACCCTCTTTCCTTTACCCTAATTAGCATATAATTAAGAATAAGAGATGGCAATAATAACCCACTAATTAACTTAAGGTTACCTCTTTTAACCCCCAAGTAATTAGACTTGTTAACATTAACCCACTAACTTTACAATTAAAGTAGGAATAGTCCAAAACGTTCCTTAAAACGTGTAAAGAAATCTGACCCATACTGGGATTGCGCAACCTGCGACGGCCCATCGTGCCTGCGACGGTCCGTCCTGCAGGTCGTCGCAAGGTCCAGAGAGTGGGTTTCCACTGAAGGCTCTGTGACGGTCCGTCACACCTGTGACGGTCCGTCCTACCATTTCGTTACGAAGTTCAGAGAGTCGATTTCAGTACCCAAATTTTCAGATTTTCTAAGTGTTTTGAAACGAGATACCCTCGACGGTCCATCGTGCCTACGATGGTCCGTCGTGGGGTCCGTTGTCTTGCCAGTTTTTCCAAAATCAAAGTCTGCTGCTCAAAACGACTAAACAGGTCATTACAATAGATACCAATTTACACATCGTTCGTCCTCGAACGATCATAAGAAGAAAAACAAGGGCGAAAGGAAGTACCTGAATCTGTAAACAGGTGTGGATATCTTTCTTGCATGTCAGCCTCTTTCTCCCAAGTGGCTTCTTCAACGGGTCGATTATTCCATTGAACTTTGATGGATGCAATCTCTCTTGACCTTAACTTGCGGACTTCTCTATCTAGAATAGCAACAGGTTCCTCCTCATAAGACAAATTCTCATCAAGCAAAACTGAATCCCAACGGATAATGTAGTTTCCATCCCCATGGTATCTTTTCAACATAGACATGTGAAATACCGGATGCACTCCGGACAGCCCTGGAGGCAAGGCTAACTCATAAGCCACCTCCCTTACTCGCTTAAGTACTTCAAAGGGACCAATATACCTTGGGCTCAATTTACCCCTTTTTCCAAAACGCATCACCCCTTTCATGGGTGAAACCTTCAGCAAGACTTGTTCACCCTCCATGAACTCCAAGTCTCTAACCTTTCGATCTGCATATTCCTTTTGCCTACTTTGCGCCGCTAACAGCTTTTCTTGAATAGATTTCACTTTCTCTAATGAATCCCTCAAAAGGTCAGTACCCCAGGGTCTAAACTCAAATGCATCAAACCAACCAATGGGGGACCTACACTTCCTACCATACAATGCTTCAAATGGAGACATATCAATGCTTGAGTGATAGCTATTGTTGTAGGAGAACTCTGCTAAGGGTAAGAAGCTATCCCACTGACCACCAAATTCTATCACACATGCACGAAGCATATCCTCCAACACTTGAATCGTTCGCTCAGACTGACCATCGGTCTGAGGATGGAACGCAGTACTAAGGTCCAACCTAGTACCCAATTCCGCATGCAATGTTTTCCAAAACTTAGAAGTAAACTGCGTACCTCTATCTGATATGATGGAGAGTGGAACCCCATGCAACCGAACAATTTCTGAGACATAGATTTTGGCTAACTTCTCTGCATTGTAAGTCACCTTGACCGGAATGAAGTGAGCAGACTTAGTTAACCTATCAACAATTACCCAAATAGAATCAAACTTTCCCAATGTCTTTGGAAGACCAACCACGAAATCCATTGCAATCCTTTCCCACTTCCATTCAGGAAAATGGGCATTCTCTGAAGTGTTCCTCCAGGCCTTTGGTGTTCATACTTTACTTGTTGACAGTTTGGACATTTGACAATAAAATCCACAATATCACGCTTCATTCTACTCCAGCAAAAGTGTTGCTTTAGGTCATGGTACATCTTGGTTGCACCCGGATGTATCGAATACCTTGAACTATGAGCCTCTGTCAGAATAGTGTTGATCAAATCATCGACGCGGGGTACACATACCCTTCCCTTAATCCTCAAAACACCTTCCTCATCGATTGTTGCTTCTTTAGCCTCTCCTTGCGACACTTTATCTCGGATCTGGATCAATTTTTCATCATTAAACTACTTTCCCTTAATCTTGTCAAGGAAGGAAGATCTTGCCTCCACACAAGCTAAAAATCCTCCCTTTTTATTTACTTCTAATCTCATAAGGTCGTTAGCCAGAATCTGAACTTCTCTAGCCAATGGGCGTCTATAAGCTTGCAAGTGAGCTAGACTTCCCATGCTCCCCGCCTTTCTACTTAAAGCATCCGCTACAACATTCGCCTTCCCCGGATGATACAAAATAGTGATGTCGTAGTCCTTCAGTAGTTCCATCCATCTCCTCTGTCTCAAGTTCAAATCTTTCTAAGTAAAGACATACTGTAGGCTATGATGATCAGTATAGACCTCACACTTAACCCCATATAGATAGTGCCTCCATTGTTTTAAGGCAAACACTACCGCAGCCAATTCCAAATCATGAGTTGGATAGTTACGTAATGCACTTTTAATTGTCTTGAAGCATAAGCAATCACATTCTTCTCTTGCATTAGCACTGCACCCAAACCCGAATAGGATGCATCACAATAGACAATGAAATTCTTACCTTCCACTGGCAAGGTGAGAATTGGTGCAGTAGTCAACAGAGTCTTGAGCTTCTGAAAGTTTTGCTCACACTCATCCGACCATACAAATGGAACGTTCTGCTTAGTCAAGTTCATCAATTGGGAAGCAATGGAAGAGAATCCCTTGACGAATCGACGGTAATAGCTCGCTAACCCAACAAAACTCCTTATTTCTGACACATTAGTAGGTCTTACCCAATTCTTCACTGTCTCAATCTTAGAAGGATCCACCATCACTCCATCCTTAGAAACTACATGCCCCAAGAAGGACACTGCATCTAGCCAAAACTCACACTTAGAGAACTTGGCATAAAGCTTTTTCTCCCTCAATATTTCCAATACCATTCTCAAATGCTCCTCATGTTCCTCCTTACTTTTAGAGTATATCAGTATATCATCAATAAGTACGATCACAAAGAGATCCAAATATGGCTTAAAAATCCCGTTCATCAAGCTCATGAAAGCAGCGGGGGCATTCGTAAGACCAAAAGACATCACTACAAATTCGTAATGCCCATACCTGGTTCGAAAAGCAGTCTTTGGCACGTCCGCTGTCCGTATTTTCAATTGATGATAACCGAATCTCAAGTCAATCTTAGAGAAGACACAAGCACCTTGTAACTGATCGAACAAGTCATCAATGCGGGGAAGAGGATACTTGTTCTTAATAGTTACCTTGTTCAACTGCTGGTAGTCTATGCACATCCGAAAACTCCCATCCTTCTTCTTCACAAACAAAACCGGAGCACCCCAAGGAGATGCACTTGGTCTAATGAAGCCTTTTCTCAACAACTCTTGAAGTTGGGCCTTTAACTCTCTCAATTCGGCGGGAGCCATTCTATAAGGGGGTATAGAAATGGGGCGAGTACTTGGTTCAAGATCAATACAGAAGTCAATATCCCTATCCGGTGGCATACCAGGAAGATCTGCAGGGAACACATCCAAAAACTCACGGACTACCGAAACTGACTCAATCGAGGGTACTTGGGTAGTGTCATCCTTGAGATGTGCCAAGAAAGCCAAACACCCATTACGAACCATTTTCTTAGCACGAAGAAAGGAGATGATACGCACCGGATTGGAAGTGTAGTCACCCTCCCACACTAACGGATCTGTCCCAAGCTTGGCTAACGTCACAGTTTTAGCATTACAATCCAAGATCGCAAATTGCGGAGAAAGCCAACTCATACCCAGAATTACATCAAAATCAACCATTTCTAAGATAAGCAAATCTACATAAGTGTTGCTCCCCACAAAGTTCACCAAACAAGACCTATATACCTTTTCAACTACCACAGACTCACCCACCGGAGTAGAAACACGAATAGGCATGTCAAGTAATTCACAACGTAAATTTATACCATTAGCAAATGAGGAAGATACATAAGAAAATGTGGATCCAGGATCAAACAATATAGAAGCCATGCAATGACAAATCAAAAGATTACCTGTGATGACAGCATCTGATGTCTCTGCTTCAGATCTCCTAGGAAAAGCGTAGCAATGGGCCCCATTACTTGTCTGTCCATTGCCCCTACCATGCTGTGATGTAGTGGCTCCAGTTTTCCCATCACCACGTCCGTTTTGGTGACCACCATTACCTCGACCACCGCGTCCTCCAGAATGACAGCCTCTTCCATAACCACCTCTACCTCTAGCTATTGGGGGTCGGTAACTCTGTTTTGGACAATATATCTTAATATGTCCAATCTCCCCACATCCATAGCACTCTCTGGGTTCATGCATAGGTCTCTCAGGGAAGTGTTGACCGGTCTGAGGTGGACCCCCAACTACAGTCTGTAGTGAAGACTGAATCGGTCGGACTGAGTAACCTCCAGAACCCTATCCTCTAGGGTAAGAACCATTAAACTCACCTCCCTTTCGAAACCTTTTTGATGTCGATGTCGAGGTGAAGTCATCGGGCTTCACTCCTTCCACCTCTATCACGAAGTCTACCACTTCTTGGAAGGATTTTACCGTAGCCGCTACCTGTAAGGCCGAAATCCGCAACTCTGACCTCAACCCCTTCACAAACCGGCGAATCCACTCTTGTGGACTGAAACAAAGTTGAGTGGCATACCTGGATAGTGCACAAAACCTAGCCTCATATGCATTAACCGACATCCTACCTTGCTCTAGGCTCAAGAACTCATCCCTTTTCCTATCCCTCAAAGTCCGGGGGATATACTGCTCCATAAACAAGCTAGAGAATGAGACCCAAGTCATAGGTGGTGCCTCTGTTGGTTGACACTCAACATGTGACCGCCACCACATTTTGGCGTTCCCTTGAAACTGATAACTCACGAACTCAACACCAAACCATTCTACTATACCCATCTTGTGTAGTAGCTCATGAAAGTCAACCAGAAAATCGTAAGCATCCTTAGATTCAGCACCCTTGAAGACTGGAGGTTTCAATTTCAAGAACTTACTGAAAAGCTCATGCTGATCATTTGTCATTATAGGCCCAGTAGTCAGACGTGGAAACGGACCTATTTCCAATGAGGCATCCATACGAGGAGCCATAGTAGCCGCATGTTGTACCTCCGGAACCTGAGGTGCTGGTGCAGAAAACACTGGAGGTGTCTGGCCCTGATCAGATAACCCACTAAGATAAGCGAGAACCTGATTGATCACCTCTGGGGTAGGTTGGGGTGGCAATTCATCATTTTGCACTTGTTCATTCTCCCCTTCCTCACCCTTTCTTACTAATTCCTCAGTCAGTGGAGGAGTCACCGCCCTAACATCAGATGGGCTAGGTACTCGTCCTCTCCCTCTAGAGGACGTCCTCCCACGACCTCTACCACGGCCTCTTGCCGTTGCTCTTCCTCGAGCCACAGCCCCAGTGGTTGGCTCAGACGTTTCTTGTCTTGCCGGTGTTGGTGTTGGCGCAGTCGTTGCTCTAGTTCTAACCATCTGCGAAATAGAGTGAAGATGGTCAGATACCAATTTGTATCACCTAGATACCAATTGGATTCAAGTAGTAGCACGAAAGAGAGAAGAAAGAATGGAATTTTCCTAAAGTCTTATAGCCCCTCAAAGAAAAGTAAAGGCGTCCCCCTACCGTTCCTTAAGACTCTACTAGACTCGTTCTTGTGTGATGAGACCAACAAACCTAATGCTCTGATACCAAGTTTGTCACGACCCAAAACCGAGCCGCGACTGGCACCTACATTTACCCCCCTATGTGAGCGAACCAACCAATCTAAACCTTATCATTTCAACGTATATCAACAGAAAATAATGTGGAAGACTTAAGCTCATTAAATAAAAACCAATTCAATAACTATTATTCTCCAAAATCTGGAAGTCGTCATCACAAGAACATCTGTGATCAAATTACTATCTAAAAATGTCTAAGAAACTAAAAAATACATAAGAAGCTAGTCTATGCCGGAAGTTTCAAGGCATCAAGACTTGAAGAAGAAGATCCAGTCCAAGCTAGAAGCATTAGCTCACCCTGAATTTCCGGTGTAGTAAAGACTGGCTTGAATTACTGTTGAGTCGAAGACGACGACACGTTTGCTGCACTCCACAAATAACAAAGAAGAAAACATAAAAGTAGGGGTCAGTACAAAACACGGGTACTGAGTAGATATCATTGGCCAACTCGAAATAGAAAACAATATATATTAAGCAATATCATAAAATCAACTATGATACTCAACATGTAGCAACAAAAAGTACTATATCATTAACAATTACTGTCAAGTTCACACATGAGGACTCAAGCCTCAATACCATACTCATTTGGGAATTAGTTTCATTAAATTGAGTATATTAGCATCTTACAAGATTCATTATATTTATTCCTCTCATGTCGGTACGTGACACTCCGATTCATATACTATCCTGGTGTCGGAACGTGACACTCCGATCCTCATTCTATCCTGGTACCGGAACGTGGCACCCGATCCATATATTATCCTGGTGTCGGAACGTGACACTCCGATCCTCATTCTATCCTGGTACCGGAACGTGGCACCCGATCCATATACTATCCTGGTGTCGAAACGTGACACTCCGATCCTCATTCTATCCTGGTACCGGAACGTGGCACCCGATCCTCTATCTCTGTCCTGGTACCGGAACGTGGCACCCGATCCCCTAATCTCACTCCTTTCGTTCATCAAGCCTTCTTTTATACCAAGGCATCATCATTAACAAAGTAGATTAGGGTTTCTTTTCAAGATTTGGGATTCAATAGCTTCATCATGCTTATTTATTCATAATTACATAATCACATCATTCATGCAAGCATACAATTAAGCACATAGAAGGGTTTACAATACTACTAACACATATCATTCGCTATTAAGAGTTTACTACGAATAGCATGAAAACCATAACCTACCTCCACCGAAGATTAGTGATCAAGCAAGTAAATTCCCCGAAGCTTGTGTTTTCTCTCTTCCTCGTTCGATCGATCCTCTCTCTCTCTCTTGTTCTTTCTATTTTCTTTATTCAAACCCTCTTTCCTTTACCCCAATTAGCATATAATTAAGAATAAGAGATGACAATAATAACCCACTAATTAACTTAAGGTTACCTCTTTTAACCCCCAAGTAATTAGGCTTGTTAACATTAACCCACTAACTTTACAATTAAAGTAGGAATAGTCCAAAACGTCCCTTAAAACGTGTAAAGAAATCCGACCCAGACTGGGATTGCACAACCTGCGACGGCCCGTCGTGCCTGCGACGGTCCGTCCTGCAGGTCGTCGCAAGGTCCAGAGAGTGGATTTCCACTGAAGGCTCTGTGACGGTCCGTCCTGCCATTTCGTTACGAAGTTTAGAGAGTCGATTTCAGTACCCAAATTTTCAGATTTTCTAAGTGTTTTGAAACGAGATATCCTCGACGGTCCGTCGTGCCTACGACGGTCCGTCGTGGGGCCCGTTGTCTTGCCAATTTTTCCAAAATCAAAGTCTGCTGCTCAAAACGACTAAACAGGTTGTTACAATTATAAAAAATAATTGATACATTTTCGAAGTAAATATATTTTAATTAAATCAATGATAAAAGTTAAAACTAGAAGATTTGTATAAATTTTATGAAATATATATTTGACAAAAATATTAATATTATAAAGTGTAAATAGGCATATAGCATTTTATATAGTAATATTCTCAAGTTATAGCATTAGAATTTGAATTTCAGGATATAACATTTAATATCTCAATCTATAGCATTTTATTAATAAATATAATGTTAATTATAATTAATTAAAAAGAGTTGTTATTAACAATTAATTAAAAAAAAGGGTAAACTAATAATGGATAATTAATATACCTAATTAACACACGGACAAACTAATAATGGAAAATGGAATACTTTATTAATTACATTAAGTGTAGTTAGCAGATTTTGAAACTGTATACTAGCACGTTTTAAGGGATTTTAATTAAAATTTAATATTAGATTAACACGTTTTTAGGGATATCAAAAATTTTCAGATTAGCGTCACTGCCTTAAATATCTCTCGTTAGTTTAAACGATATTATTTTTTTGATTTAATTCCTTAAAAAATTTTACCAGATTTTAACGATTATTTTCAGATTTGCAGATTATTTTCAGATTGGCATTTTGAAACCTATTTGCATCATCGTTGCAATTCATCTTTTTTCTAAATTTTCACGATTATTTTCAGATTTGCATCAACGTAGAAGTCATTTCCCCCAAAATTTCATGATTATTTTCATATTTGCATATTTCAGTTCGTTTTTTTAGTAACCTGATAAATTTTGGCGTTTGAAACAGTTTGATTTGATCTGATGGAGAACATTATGCCAATATTAATTAAATATGGTGAAAATTGAAATTCATCAGGTTGATTTTTAATTATGATTTGTTTATTTTAATTATGAATTGTTGATTTTAATTAATTTGATGTTTTTACATGTAGAACAGCGTTTGATTTTTTTTAATAACTGTATTATCTGAAATACAGTTTGTATATTTTTTTTGAATGAAACAGTTATGTTACGTATAGCGTATTTGAAGTCTGAAGTTTGTATTATTAGTGTATGAAAAGTATACGAAACGTGTACCAATTGTTGATGAAAGTCCTTATTTAAAAAAAAAAGAATATTCTAGTTTCTATTGAAATTAAAATATATGTTTTTGTATTCATTTTGTATTGAAATTGTATTGTGTTTGTTTAATTGGAGTAGTTTGTAGGACAGTGAATGATATATTAAATGTGTATGAATTATATGAACGGATTATAAACGGTCATCTCTTCCCAAATGTTTTTCAATTTAAACTTGTGGTAAAAATTTGACTTGGGGACTTTGTCAAAGTCTCTGAAATTTTCTGCAATTAATCTATTTGGAACAATGGATCAGAAACAAAATCAGAAACTGGTCCAGATTTTAGACCGGTTACAACAACCAACTCTTTTAAGTCAAAATATAACTCTGTATCATTTACATTGATAGTGAACATGTCATCCCTGCCATGTTCAGATTTAAGAAGGAAAGTATGAAGCAACAATTGACATTAGATTTTTATGTTATGTAAATCATAAAAAAATCCAAATGGGGTTTCTTGTAAAAATTGTTGAAACTTATCTTGACCGAGAAAGGTCAACAAATCAGCGAACACAATCATGTTAATACAAAAAGATAAATGTCTTTGAACCTTCTTCTCCTATAAAATTTGAAAACTAAATTATTACTTTTTATATACTATAAAATTCCATAGAAAAAATCATATATACAATGCTATATTAAATTGACATTCAATTAATTCATACACAAATCATATAAATTATATACAAAATTCGTACAATATTAATACATATTCGATGGACATTAATTCAATTCATACATAATTCATAAAAACTATATGCCTCAGTTCATACACAATTCATACAATATTAATACATATTCAATTTTTAAAAAAAAACCTAATCTGTAACTTTTAAACTACAGACTAATCTCATTTAGTATGAATATGTCAATTCATACATCAAAATCAAAAAATAAAATATACAGTTGCAATACTTATTATAAAAGTCAAAATTATAGAATACACAACATTAATACATCATTCATACACATATGTTTTACTGGACAAGAATATCATTCATACATATGATACAAAGGTAATACATAATGCATACATCCTGTATCGATAATGACCAATTATTTCATACACAAAATCATACAAAATTAATACATTTATTATGTATCAAATAATATACTGATATATTCAAATTATATCATATACAAAACATACAACACTAAATCATTCAATATTCATATATAATTATAATGTATAATACTAAAAACTCAACTCATACATAAATCATACAAATGTCATGTAGTTACTATTAAGAAATAAAATCAAAAATTAAATACACTAACACAACATGTTGTAATCCAAATTTGAAATAATCTTTTAACTGACTTTATCAATTTTTTTGGGTTTATTTGTAGTTTGTATCTCTGATGCTTTTTTCGAAAACTTTCTTGTTGATTGATCAATTTCAATTCCTTTTATTTTTTTTTATTTTATATTTTTTAATCCTCAGCAAAGTCAGAATCGGATTCTGACGATGTTCTAATTTCTTTTCCTTTACTCTTCTCGCATCTTTGATTTTTTTTTTCATTTTCGAATTAACTAAAATACACTTCTCTTTTCCCTTTGATTTCTGCGTTTGAGTTTGTGACAATATATCGAATGAAGGAACATGAAAGTCATCAGACTCATCGACCAATCTTTTACTTTTACTTGGGGTTTCACTACCTTTCCTAGACATTCTATATGAACTTAATGGGGAACTGATCTGAGAGGGATGTTTGGGTTTTGGGATGATCAGATCTGAGAAGGATAATGGGGAAGATGAGTGAGGTGGGATTTGGGTAAGAACAAAAAATCTTTGCGTGTTGGGAAGAGATGATGAGTGAGGCGGGATTTAGGGAAGGTCAAAATATCTTCGCGTGTTGGGGAGAGATGGAGTGTATTGGGGGAAAATGTCTGTGTATGTATTGGTTGAGATGGGGGTGGATAGTTATTGGGCAACCGTATAATAGGAAATTAATTAAAATCAAAGCCCTATTATTTAGATTTTCTTTTTTAAAAGGTAACTATATAATGAGAAATTTAATTAATAAGTTTAATTAATAATAATTTATTATTTATATTAAAAACTTTAAAAGGTGATAAAGAAAAAAAAAGGAAAAAAATCATGTTTTAATTTGATTTAAACTAATTTAAGCATTTTAAGGAAACTGAATAATTTAAATACTTTTTGAATTACTTAATATGTGCTAATTTGTTAATTATCCATTATTAATTAAAATTAATTCAAATCCCACAATTAGTGCTACTTACCAATTTATACATAAACGTTTTTTTTCCTTTTTATTTTATTTAAAAAATAAAAATAAAAAGTTAATTGTAAAAAATAAAAAAAGATATATAAACATATTAATTAATATTTATATAATTACTTATAGTTTATTTTTAATTAAATATATTTTTAATCGATATGCTATAACTCGATAATAATCTGCTATAAGTAATTTATTTTTAAAAAGTATATTTATAACTCGATATATATAACCTTAAATGTGTATAGAGTGTTATTTTTATTATTATAAATAGGATTTGATACGATTCACCAGAATCTAAGAAATGATCAAATTAGAAAATCGTTTCTATTTTAATTCTATAAAAATGCAAGTTTCATTTTTTTAATGAAGTTAGACGATACTCCTCTTTTTAGTTTAATAGTTTACTCAATGAATTGGTTAATTGAAATTGTGGGATGGATAGATGTTACAGATGATTAATCAATTTCATTTACATGTCTGGCACTTTTATCTTGAGTGATCCGGCAGATTTGGATTCATATATATATCCACCCATGTGGTACTTCATTCTACGATATATATAAGATTCATATATATAGATGTCATCATCTACATCCAGAAAGTCGTATGCTTTGGAAGAAGCTTGTATAATTTGAGATGGGTTTTGATTGATCAATAGAAGAATCTACTTCAACCGATATGTCCTTAGGCACGGCCATACATGACATAGTATCACACTTGGAAAGGGTGGACAATTAGCTAGAGTAGCGGGTGATGTAGCGAAATTGATTGCAAAAAAGGGGAAATCAACCACATTAAGATTACATTCTGGGGAGGTCCGTTTGATATCCAAAAACTACTCAGCAACAGCCGGACAAGTGGGGAATGTTGGGGTGAACTAGAAAAGTTTAAAATTTCATAAAATTATTAAAATATTAAATAATAAATAATTTATCAAGTACTCTCTCCATTCAATATTGTTTGTCATGTTGCGCTTTTTGAAAGTCAATTTGACTAATTTTCAAAGTTAAATTATATCACATTAATTTGATATGTTAAACAAAATGAAAAAACTATAAATTGCAATATTTTGAATATTAATATGATGAAAAAATATATGTTAAAATGTTAGTCAAGTTTGAATTGTTTGACTCTAAAAATAAAAACCATGACAAATAATATCAAACGGAGATATCCGGCTACCCTCCATTACCCCTTCCCTCCATTTCGTCAAGTGCACCCCTAGATAAGGAACACATGTCTTATTTAAAATTTAAAGTCAAGATTATATTATATTAACAACTATCATAACCATAGTTAATTCAACTAATTTTAAAAACTACATTCTAAATTTGGTAAAAGTTACAATATATTCCATACGAAATATTTAATATTTATTAATATCATTAATTTCATCTTGTACTTTCACATTTAAATATTAAAGTTTATAATATTTAAGGTGATAATCAACTAAATAATTTATGTACTAGTAAACTTTATTCTTGAAATATTATATTACATTGAGAAAAAAAAAGAGAAGAATTATCAATGTTGAAAAAACTATCAAATAAAAGATACGAAACTAAAATAAAAAATTAAAAGATAAAAGTTTTTAGAATAAAACAATATCAAAAATTATTCCAATAAGAAAATTAATGTGGTTATTGTACGTTTGAAGGGAAAAAATACATGTTTTCTTTATTTTTTTGCGAAATAAAAGAACACATTGTTTAAAATACAAATGTTTTTGAAGATTATTATTTATCACATTAAATATAAACAATTAATGTTCAACAATTTTAATATTTAAATATAAAAATATAAGATGTAATTAATGCAATTAAATAAATATTAAATTTTGTATGATCTATATTATAATTTTTATCAAATTTAAATAGTAGTTTTCTAAAATTAGTTGACTTAACTATAGTTATGATAGTTATTAATATAAAATAATCTTGACCTTTGAACTTTAAATAAGACATGTGTCACTTATCGAGGGGTACACTTGACGAAATGGAGCTGGATTTGTAGCTAAAAAACTAATAATAGTAAAAACAAAATATAACATAAATTTCAAACGAATGATATTTATTATTTCAACAACTCTCCTTACCAAGCAAGTCATTGAATAGTCTTATCCAAATCTTATTGATATCTTTATTTATGGGAAATATATTTGATGACAAAATCTTATTGATAGTCTTTATCTCTAATAATGTGTTGTCATTAATTTTAATTTCCAAAAAACTTTTTCAATCAATTTTTACTTTAATTAATATATTTATGTAAGACAACTATTTATTCATATTAAATATTAAAAAAATTGTTTATACATAAAAGGATAATGGTTTGAAAAACATCTTGACTTTAATCAAATTTGTTGTTATTATACTTAACTTTAATGAGTACCAATTATATTCCTAAACTATTTAATATTGTATTTAAATATATATTTGCTCATGTAGACACATTACTGTTAATAATTTTACATTATTTTTTATGTCCACATGACCAAAGATATATGTTTAAAATACAGTAATAAAAAATCTAAAGACGTAATAAGTCATCATAAAAGTTTAGTATCGCAATAATAAATTTGACGAAAGTTAATATATTTTTAAGACTTTTATCCCTACATAGAACTAAAGAAAAATATATTGATAAGACAAATATCTATTCCTATAAAGTGTTTACAATTTACATCCAACTAAGAATATAATTTTAACTATAGTCAAAAACAAAGTGAAATACGTACTTTCTCCGTTTTAAAAATAATATCTCTATTTCTTTTTTAGTTGTTTCAAAACAAATGACCAATATATTTTTTTAGTAACACTTTAATTTCACATATGACATGTTTAAGATCACAAGATTAAATTATATTTTAATACATTTGACACAACTTTTATTTAGAAATACAAGATTAAAAAGAAATATTTTTTCTATTTTTTTTTTAAAATTCCATCCTAAATCAAACTAATCCTCATTTTTTAAACTATACATATTAAATACAACAATTCAATTGAACTTTTCAAAAGGTCCTTTATTATTGAAAAGACGCCCATAGTCATAAATTAGTGTATATAGCTACCTATATTTATTATTTATTAATATATAGTACAGCTCTTTTCTCAACCAATAACTCTTCCCTTTCCTTTAATTATTTCTTTCTCAATTACAACCATTGTCTATATACCACTTAATAATTATAGGCTCTCTTTATAGATGTTAATGATTTGATTTAGTAGGGAGGAGTAGAAAGTTTACATCTTTCTAAATCAATCAAATAAAGGACGGACAAAGTTTATATTACCACTTTATACTAAAATTTTAATTTTACGATTTTGGAATTGTTTGATTTAGAATAAGTTATTTTGAGATCAACTATTTAAAAGATCAAGCTCAAAATAGTAAAGTCGTCATAGTAGTATATCTAAGTGTAAATTGGTACTGAGTTTGACAATTCTAAACGAAAATAAGTAAAGAGAAATATTTGATAACTTGATACGTGTCACCTTAGTTTAAGATAAAATCTCAATAAATATATTGAATATGTATTAATAAACAAGTATATATAGGTAAGGGTGATGTGTTTTAAAGTTATGATAACCTAAACCTAGACGAAATAATATCACTAAAAAGCGGAGCCACATATATAGGTAAGGGTGATGTAAATCATTAACTTTGAATAAATTATATGTATATATATAAATATTCATTTTAAAAAAGTCACAGAAACTAAAAGTATAATTAACAGTGCAACCATAAACAACGTAGAAATGCACTCGGGTCGTCAGTACAAGACAAAACACCACTCCCATAGCTCACTAGCTAGGGTTCTATCCTAGCTAGAATCTTATATTATTAATTATAACAAAGTAGAGTACAACTATTAATAAGCTTATATTAGATCTATATATTTGTATTTAATATTTTATGTACAGTTCAAGTCGTTAGCGGTCAATTAAATACTACATAATCTGACATTTGTTAGTGAAAGTTTCGCTAACACCTAACTTAAGTTAATATTAGTGCATTAGATTTTTCAAATCTTGAATTCGCCTATGAGATCACTAAGAAGCCGAACCATTGTAGCTGAAAATATTAAAGTCACTCATATATCAACTTTGCTAATGATTCGTTATAACACAATATTTTCGGCCAAAACGCATACCATATAAATTCTAATAAATACTGTTTTTTTTAAAATTCAAAATTTATAAACTCAAATTTTTAAATCGTCCACTAATATATCAATTGTCCTCTGAATATGAAAAGTCGCTTGCATTTTAATTCCATTACTAATAGTAACTTTCCAACTTCCCTTGCTAGTTACAACTATATATTTACTTTCAATATTCTTCTTACATTCAAATCTTTCCTAAAATATAAAACATTTTCTATAACCATTACATAATTTTCCATGGAAATTCCTCCAATGAAACCTCACTTTTTCAAGCCTATTCTACCAGGTTTCAAGAATGGACTTGTAAGTAACACTAACAATATATATTTATTTCGTTAGATATTCTTGTTCAATTTCAACATAAAATTAGCATCAATAATAGTACTATGCTTTATGTATTTATCAATATATGAATAATTTTATCATGAAAAATGTCTAATTGATTAATTTGTTCTACTATAGAAAATTCCATTAAGTTTTTTGAAGTATCTTAAGAGACATGATCAACATGAACATGCAATATTGACAACAGATGATAAGAAGTGGTTAGTGAAGGTGAACGGTCGGCGATTAGAGGAGGGTAGTTGGATAGAGTTTGTAGAGGAACTTAATTTGAAAGTTGGAGATGTTTTAGTGTTCAAACATGAAGGAGATATGGAATTTGATGTTTTCAAATTCGATTTGAGTCATCATTGTGACAAAGAGTATGCAATGTACCAGGAGGAGGACGAGGATGAGGATGAAGAGGACGAGGACAAGCTTTAAGTCAATAATATTTTGAATGCACTATTAGGCAATATTGCCTTTCGAGAGATTTTATGGTAAATTTTAGTTGATGTAATCAAATATAATAATTGTAGTTGAACTGTACGTTAACTAATATATATGTGTATTGTCTATACACTGTTAGTGGATTTCAAAAGATTTGCATTTGCAAATGGTTTCATCAATGGCAACAAGAAGTATGGTTTGATTATAATTGATGAAACACATAAAAAAGTTGTGGAACATAATGCTAAAATTTTGCAAACACTAAAGTTTATGTTGCGGATGGATGGAAAAAATTCAGTAGTGATAATTGCTTAAATGAAAAGACCATATCTTATTTGACATCGTCACTAATGGAGATCTAATATATCCCATATGATTTATATATTTTTTTAAAAATTAAAATTAATTTTTTTACTTACGTTTGAGAAAAAGTATACATGTGAATCATTTATTTAAGAAAATAGATATTTATGAATCACTTTCATAACGAGTGATATCTCAACTGTAAATAAAAAAATTAAAAGATATATCAAACTTTTTTCCCTTTTAATTATTGAAAAATTTGACAGACACCAATTGTCATTGTCTAACTAGAAATTACTCCTAGACTAGCTCGTTTCTTGTTAAGTGTCTCTTTTGTTAATTTATATGTTAGCCATAACTCACAAGTTACGTAATTAATATTATAAAAAGTAATTTATATTTTCTAAATAAATATATTTAATTAATCAATAATAGAAATTAAAATTATAAAATTTATGTTTGACCAATTCATTAATATTATAAATATGATATTATAAAATTATTTAAAATATTTGATAAAAAATAATCTATCAATTTCAATTAAAAAATAAACGACTTGCAATATGTCAATACTGTTAAAAATAAATGAAATAAAAAATATAACATAAATTTTAAATTTTTTTTTAACATAAGACCTTATGTAAAATTTCTATATAACATACATGGATATAATTTGTCAAAAAATGTTGTGTGACGCGTCTTGACTTTTACCAAATGTTTATTTGGATTCATTTGATCACTCCAACACTCTCTCGTCTTTTTTTTTTTTCAAATTCCATATTCCTATCATGTGACTCTTTTTTCTTCTTCTTTTTTTAATTATAAAAAAGCGTTCGCACATTTTACTATTTCCTCTGTCTCATCTTATGTTAATATTTAATCGGGCAAAAATTTTAAGAAGTAATTAAAATTAGTTGACTTAACTATAGTTATGATAGTTATTAATATAAAATAATCTTGATCGTTAAACTTTAAATAAGACTTGTGTCGCTTATCGAGGGGTGCACTTGACGAAATAGAGGAAAGAGGTAAAGGGAGGGCGGGGAGGGGGGGGGGGGGGGGAGCTGGATCCGTAGCTAAAAAACTAATAATAGTAAAAACAAAATATAACATAAATTTCAAAAATAAAAGCATACATGGAATGATATTTATTATTTCAACAACTCTACCTACCAAGCAAGTCATTGAATAGTATTATCCAAATCTTATTGATATCTTTATTTATGGGAAATATATTTGATGACAAAATCTATTGATAGTCTTTATCTCTAATAATGTGTTGTCATTAATTTTAATTTCCAAAAAACTTTTTCAATCAATTTTTACTTTAATTGATGCATTTATGTAAGAAAAATATACATTTATATTAAATATAAAAAAATTTGTTTATACATAAAATGATAATGGTTTGAAAAATATCTTAAGTTTAATCGAATTTGTTGTTCTTGTACTAAACTTTAATGAGGAACTATTATATTTCTAAACTATTTAATAATGTATTTAAAGATATACATGTGCTCATGTGGACATATTACTATTAATAATTTTACATTATTTTTTATGTCCACATGAACAAATATATATGTTTAAAATACAATATTAAAAAATTTAAAAATGTAATAGATCGTCAAAAAAGTTTAATATTGCAATAATAAATTTGACTAAAGTTAATATATTTTTAAGACTTTATCCCTACATAGAACTAAAGAACAATATATTGATAAGAAAAGTATCTATTCCTATAAAGTGTTTACAATTTACATCCAACTAAGAATATAGTTTTAACAATAGTTAAAAACAAAGTAAAAATACATATTTCCTCCGTTTCAAAAATAAAATCTTTATTTTCTTTTTAGTATGTTTCAAAACGAGTGATCCATTTCATTTTTTTTGTAACACTTAACTTTAACTTCACAAGTGACATGTTTAAGACCACAATATTAAAGGATATTTTGATACATTTGACATAACTTTTATTTAGAATCATACGATTAAAAAGTATTATTTATTTTTTAAACTGCATTCTAAATCAAACTAGTCAATCATTTTTAAACGATATTAAATACACCAATTCAATTGAGCTTTTGAAAAAGTCCTTTATTTATTGAAAAGATAGTCAATGTCATAACATTACTATCTATAGTTAGCTAGATTTATTACTTATTAATATATAGTACGACTCCTTTCTTAACCAATAACTCTTCCATTTCCATTAATTATTTCTCCCTCAACTAAAAAGTTTATCCATCTACCACTTAATTAAAACATTATTACTCTCTTCGTTTAAAAAAGAATGATCTAATTTAATTTGTAATAAAGTTTAAGAAAAAAAAGAAGATTGTTTAATTTATAGTTCTAAATTAAAGTTATGTCAAATATACCAAAATATCCTTTAATCTTGTGATGTTAAACATGTCACGAGAAAAGTTAAAGTTAAAGTGTTGACAAAAAAGAAAACAAGACATTCTTTTTGAAACAAACTAAAAATGAAATATTTTCATTTTTTTGAAACAGGGAGAGAATTCCTTAGTAGCCCGGAAAAAATATATTTGAATTTTTTAAAATCTTTTATACCTCAAAAAATTTAAATCAAACTCTTAGGGTACCTCTAAAAGATAATTTTTTAACGAAAAATTCACAAAAAATTATAGTAAGATGCTTATTGAATATCAAAGATCAAACTAAACAAAAATCTAATCAAATTAAATATTCTTTTACTTGATTTTATTTTATTTTTTAATGCTATATATTGACATAATTTGTTTTTGGGGATAATGGAACCTTAATATAGTATAAATGTGTCTCTGAGATTCCGGGCATAGGTTGAATGGGTACTTGTGCATTATCCCTTTCTTTTTTCATTTTTTTGGGATTTTTCTTTATTTTTTCATCATTCAAAATTCAATTCTTTAATTCTATTAATTATATTAAATACAATGCTAAGAAACTAAAAAGTCATTTCTTTAATATAAGTTTTAATGATTTTTATTTTCATTACGTTAACAACTTTTTATTTTTCTAATTTCTAAAGTAATTAATAATCGTATTGATATTAGATATTATAATCGTATAAATAAATATATTGTCAAATTTTATAGAAATTATCACATTAATTTTTTTTATTGACATTTTTTCGAGAGATAATGTTAGATTGTGTTGAAATCATCACATTGATTTTTTTTTTTGCTGTTATTATATTCTTTATGTTTATTATTTTCATATTTTAGTTTGACTTAAAAAAATAAGATGCAAACTATTAAATTATGATCAACCTATGGAGTGAATGTCAATAAAAACTCCAAAGATTAATTATGCATTGAATTTATATGTTATTCTTCATTTTAAAAAATCAAGGTCTAAAGATTATATTGCAAACACATTTTCATTTATGTGATACTTAATAAAATTATTGTTTTTCATTTCTTATGATCGCGCGAAGCACGAATAAGTTCACTAGTATTACATGATTATGAATAACAAAATTTCTTTCTTTCATTTTTATTTTTTATATTATCAATACTTGTATATAACTTTAACAAACGATGATATATAACTTTTTTCTTTTTAAAGTTGATATTTAATATTTGTATTAGAGTTCAACTATTTTAAATTTGAATCACGTAAACCTTTAATTGAGAAAAACGCTTTCTTTTAAAAAAATTCATACTCTAAACTGAAACATACATAATATAATATAATTATAGGCTCTTTATATAGATGCTAATGATTTGATTTTGTAGGGAGGACAATACATTAAGTATTTCAAAGGCAACTTTCCAGAAGTTGAAAGTTGACATCATTCTAAATCAATCAAATAAAATACAGAAAAAGTTTATAATTATCACTTTATACTAAAATTTTAATTTTACGAATTTGGAATTGTTTGATTTAGAATAAGTTATTTTAAGATTAACTATTTAAAAGATCAAGCTCAAAACAGTAAAGTTGTCATAGTATTATATCTAAGTATTAATTGGTAGAGTTTGACAATTCTGAACGGAAATAAGTAAAGAGAAATATCTGATGACTTAATACGTGTTCCATAGTTTAAGATAAAATCTCATATCGATTAAATAAAATACAATAGATATATTAAATATGTATAAATAAACAAGTCTTATATTTTATTGATGTGCTTTAAAATTATGCGGGACTAAACCTAGAGGAAACAATATCACTAAAAAGCGGAGCCACATGTATAGGTAAGAGTGATGTAAATCATTGACTTTGAAAAAAATTATATGTATATATATAAATATTCATTTTAAAAAACTTACAGAAACTAAAAATATAATTAACAATGTAGCCATAAACAACGTAGAAATGCACTTGGGTCGTTAGCACAAGACAAAACACCACTCCCATAGCTCGCTAGCTAGGGTTCTATCCTAGCTAGAACCTTAAATTATTAATTATAACAAAGTAGAGTACAACTATTAACAAGCTTATATTTGATCTATATATTTGTATTTAATATTTTATGTACTGTTCAAGCCATTAGCGATCAATTAAATACTACAAGTCCGACAATTGTTACCGAAAATTTCGCTAACACCTAACTTAAGTTAATATTGGTGCATCAGATTTTTCAAATTCTGAATTTGCCTATGATATCACTAAGAAGCTGAATCATTGTAGCTGATAATATTAAAGTCGCTCATATATAAACTTTGCTAATGATTCGTGACAACACAATATTTTCGGCCAAAATGCACACTATACAAATTCTAATAAATACTGTTTTTTTTTTAAAATTCAAAATTTATAAACTCAAAATTTTAAATCGTCCACTAATATATCAATTGTCCTCTGAATATGAAAAGTCGCTTGCATTTTAATTCCATTACTAACAGTAACTTTCCAACTTCCCTTACAAGTTACAATTATATATCTACTTCCATATTCTTCGTACATTCAAATCTTCCCTAAAATATAAAACATTTTCTACAACAATTACATAATTTTCCATGGAAATCCCTCCAAAGAAACCTCATTTTTCCAAGCCTTTTCTACCAGGTTTCAAGAATAGACTTGTAAGTAACACTAACAATATATATTTATTTCGTCAGATATTCTTGTTTAATTTCAACATGTAATTAGCACCAATAATAGTATTATGCTTTATGTATTTAGCAATATATGAATAATCTTATTATGAAAAATGTCTAATTGATTAATTTATTGTGTTATAGAAAATTCCTTTAGGTTTTTTGATGTATCTTAAGGGACATGATTAACAACATGCAATATTGACAAGAGGTGGTAAGAAGTGGTTGGTGAAGGTGAACGGTCGACGATTAGAGGAGGGAGTTGATAGAGTTTTTAGAGGAACTTAATTTGAAAGTTGGAGATGTTTTAGTGTTCAAACATGAAATATGGAATTTGATGTGTTCAAATTTAATTTGAGTCATCATTGTGACAAAGAGTATGCAATGTACCAGGAGGAGGACGAGGATGAGGATGAAGAGGACGAGGACAAGCATTTAAGTCAATAATATTTTGAATGCACTATTAGGCAATATTGCCTTTCGAGAGGTTTTATGGTAAATTTCTATTGATGTAATCAAATATAATAAATTACAGTTGAACTGTACGTTAACTAATGTGTGTGTAATTGTCTATACACTATGTTAGTGAATTTCAAAAGATTTTGCATTTGCAAATGGTTTCATCAACGACTACAAGAAGTATGGTTTGATTATATTGATGAAACACAAACAAAGTTGTGGAACTTAATGCTAAAGTCTTGCAACACTAAAGTTTATGTTGCGGATGGATGGGGAAGATTCAGTGGTGATAATTGCTTAAATGATGGAGACCGTATATTATTTGAGATCGTTAATAATGGAGAGAAAACAATATGGAGATTTCGAGTTATTAGTAATGTAGAAACTCCCATAAGAAAGTTTCAAGGCAAGTTTCTCATCTTATAGTTGGCTAGTACTTCCTCCGTTCTATTTTATGTGATGGTATTACTGTTTGGAGAGTCGAATCATTTTTTTCTTTTTCTATGAATTTCATCTTGTTTTCAGGCAAGGGTTTCTCTGATGAAGAAGCTGCTTATAAAGACATGGATCTTAGTGACTCTCATTTCATTTGTTCTATTAGACCTTATTCCCTTTCAAAGCATTTTCTGGTAAGTTCACAAGTATACATTATATTTTGATTATTGTGTTGCAAAAAAAGCGGAATAAATAAAAAACACTCAAATTTTTCCTTAAACACACTCCAACTTTGTGTTGCATATCTAGACATGTCTCAACTCGTTTTTATTGTGTCAGTTGAACATTCCAACTTATAGAATGATCATTTAGAGACACCTCCAAAATTTAGTGTCATGTTAGTGTTGGGTTGAGTGTCCATGAGTTGGAGTGTTTAGTTGTCAGTTGAGAGCAAGTTGAGGTGCTTACTTGCCAGCTGAGACCAACTCTGAGCGTTTGTTTATGTATTATGCCAAAGAACAAAGAACGAACACAAAAAGATGAAACTCACTTCCTGCATAAGCTTATGAGAACAACTACATTTCTTTGATCATTCATAAGTGTAAAACACAAATACATATTGATGGTTTATATGTCTACCGTTTCAGTGTATTCCAAGACAATTCGCGATAAAAAACAGACTCAACAACAGGAAATGTAAGATACTAGTGAAGTACAAGCAACGATCATGGACATTTGATGTGTATACAAACGGCCAAAACACCCACATTGGAAATGGATGGCGCGAATTCTGCATTAAAATTGCTTAAAGGAAGGAGAGTACTTCATATTTGATAATCTCCAAAGGAGAAACACCTATATTTAGAATTCATGGCAAGTTTCTCATCTAAGCCCTTCTCTTTCAATTGCGGGGAAAAGGTCTAATTTACTCCTTAACTGTTAGAGCTGATATATCCCTCGTTACAAAAGTGGTTCACATATACTCTTTCTATTTATAACAAGAGGTATATCAACTCTAAATCTCCTTTTTCCCTTCAACTTAATGTGATTTCAGTTATGACATTGTTGTTTTCGAATTGATAAAACTAGATTTGAGAGAGAGTTCATCCCTCCAGCCTGAAGTAAAGAAGAAAAAATCGAAAGCTAAAAGAAAGTTGCTGCCACAAGTATCTGTTGATGCCAACTCTCATTTTATATCTACTATTAAACCTTACACCATCAACAATCCTGTTTTGGTAAGTAATAACAGATAGTATTAAATAAATAGTATAAAATAATATTAGTATTTACTGTGTACTAATCCTAGTCCTATTAGGATTAGTACTCCTTCCTATATCTCCTATATATATATCTCCCATGTATTCCCTTAACACTTTAATACAATCAATATTCCTTCATGGTATCAAGAGCCATAAAACCTAGATCTTCTTTTCTCTAAGTTTGTTTTTTCTCTTTAGGGCACCGATCATTCCCTCTCTTCTCTTGGGCGGTGGCAGCCATGACAACCGAGGTGGATCCTCTCGATTCACTTCCTTCTGGCGTTAAACTCCTTCTCAGGCATCTTCATGCCCTGATTCCCGAAAAATTATCAGACATAAATTACCCTACATGGAAAATCACCATTCTTACAGCCCTTGAAACCAATTACCTTCTCAAATACGTCGATGGAAGCACAGAACTGCCGCCGGTAGTCATCATCGCCACGGACAAATCAGAAAAAACCAATCCGGCCCATGCCGCCTGGAAAGCCGTGGATGGCCAGATCTGATCATGTTTGATTGCGGTCATCTCTCCCACGGTTTAGAAACACGTCCGATCCTACACAACTGCTTCAGCCCTATGGACGGCCCTCGCAACACGCTATGCATCAATTTCCTACTCTCATATTTTTCAATTGCGTGATCGTCTCCACACAATTACCAAAGGCACGAAAACTATGGCGGAGTATTTAGACGAGGTCTCCACCATCATCACAGCCCTCGACACCGTGAACGAAATCATTCCCGAAAAAGATCTCATCATGTGCGTCGTTCGGGGGCTCCCATTAGCTTACTCCTCCATTAAACAGGCGGTTCGCATCAGTCCAACGCCCGTTGACCTGGCTACTCTCTCTTCATGGCTAAAAAGTGAAGAAATCAACGTGGATCTGGAGAGCAAATGTCACGACCCAAATCGTGTCGTGAGTGACACCCACATTTATCCTCCTATGTGAGCGAACCAAACAATCTAGACCCCAATCATCTACCAATAATAAATAGAAAATAATGCGGAAGACTTGTACTCATTAACGAAATCAATTAACAACTTCTAAAATTTATCAATTAATATCCCCAAAATGTGGAAGTCATCATCACAAGAACATCTATCCTCGAATTCCTAATTCTAAGAGTATCTAGAAAGCTAAAATAAATATAAAGCTAGTCCATGCCGGAACTTCAAGGCATCAAGACATGAAGAAGAAGATCAAGTCCAAGCTAGAAGCGTTAGCTCACCCTGAAATCCGGTGTAATGAAGACTGGCTAGAGTTGCGGTTGAGTTGAAGACGACGGTACGTTTGCTGTACTCCACAATAACAAAGAAAGAAACACACAAGTAGGGGTCAGTACAAATACAAGTACTGAGTAGATATCATCGGCCAACTCAAAATAGAAAACAGTATATATCAGATAATAACATAAAATCAACCATATTCCTCAACAGGTGAAAGCAACAAGTTCACAAATCATGTGTAACCACATCAAACATACCTATGAGAACTCAAGTCTCCACACCATACTCATTTGAGATATAGGTTCTTTTCATTCGAATTTATTAACATAATTTCAAGATTCATTATCTTTATTCCTCTTGTGTCGGTACGTGACACTCCGATCCCCTAATTCTACGTGTCGGTTCGTGACACCCGATCCCCTAATTCTACGTGTCAGTTCGTGACACCCGATCCCCTAATTCTACGTGTCGGTTCGTGACACCCGCTCCACTAATCTCATTCTATTAATTCATCAAGCCTTCTCTTATACCAAGGCATCATCAATCTCATTACTTTAGTTCATCAAGCCTTCTCTTATACCAAGGCATCATCAATCTCATTACTTTAGTTCATCAAGCCTTCTTTTATACCAAGACATCATCATTAACAAGGTAAATTTAGGATTAAAGATTCAATAGACTCATCATGCTTAATCATCACAATTATATAATCACATCATGTAAGCACACAATTAAGCATATAGAAGGTTTTATAATACTACCCAACACATATCATTCGCTATTAAGAGTCTACTACAAATAGCATAAAAACCATAACCTACCTCCACCGAAGATTAGTGATCAAACAAGCAAATTCTCCAAAGCTTTGTTTTCCTCTTCGTTTCTCCTCTCTCTCGATCGTTCCTCTCCCTCTCTCTGTTCTTTCTATTTTTCTTATTCAACCCTCTTTCTTTTACCTTAATTAGCATATAATTAAGTATAAAAGATGACAAAAGTAACCCACTAATTAATTCAAGGTTATCTCCTTTAACCCCCAAGTAATTGAATTATTAGTATTACCCACTAACTTTATAATTATAAGCAGGAATAGTCCAAAACGCCCCTTAAAATATTTAACAGAAATCCGACCCAGCCTGGGATTACACAGCCTGTGACGGGACATCGTGCCTTCGACGGTCTGTCCTGCTGAGTCGTCACAGAGTTCAGAGATAATTTTTCACTAAAGGATTCGTGACGGCCCGTCACGCCTGTGACGGTCCGTCCTGCCATTCCGTCACGAAGTTCAGAGAGTCGATTTCAGTACCCAAATTTCAGAAACTAAGTGTTTTGGAACGAGACCCCCTCGACGGTCCGTCGTGCCCATGACGGTCCGTCGTGGGATCCGTCGTCTCAGCCAGTTTTTCCAGAAATAAAATCTGCTGCTCAAAACGACTAAACAGGTCGTTACAACAAACTTCTTCTCCGAGAAGCCGCTGTTATGGAGCCGGCCACCGCCCTCACCGCAAGCCAGAACTATCACGGGGGGCGTGGTGGCGGCCGGCAGGGGAGCCGCAGCGGCTACAACAGAAATAGCGGAGGCCGCGCCAGCGGCGGGCAGGGCACTTACGAGCGGGATCGTCCAACTTGTCAAATCTGTCAGAAAACAGGACACACCGCTGTTCGTTGCTGGTTTCGGTATGAGGAGAGCCGAAATAGTGATAACCGTGCCAATTATGCATCTCAAGCCGGCTATTCCTCTGAATGGCTGTTGGATACTGGGGCCAACATGCACGTTACTTCTGATCTATCCAAGCTTAACGCTCCAAATCCATATCATGGCTCCAATGGTATTACTGTTGGAAACGGTGAGTCCCTTAATATTTCTTACACTGGCACGGGTACCATTAAAACCCCCACAACTATCTTTCACCTAGGTAACCTTACCCACGTCCCTTCTATTAAAACCAATCTCTTTTTAGTTCACCAATTCACAAAAGACAATAATTGCTCACTCTTGTTTCCCTCTAATGATTTTCAGATCCTAGATAATACTACCAAGAGGGTGATTTTTCAGGGCCCCTGTGAGCATGGTCTGTACGTTCTTCCTGGCACAAATTCGTCTTCCCACCCAGTTTCAGAAAACGTTCCTGTGGCTCCGGTGGCTCTTTCGGCTGATGGCCACAGTCTGTTGTGGCACAGTCCTTTGGGTCACCCGTCTACTCAAATAATAAATTCTTTAATGTCTCAATTAGGCTTTTCTTCCATTCATGTAAACAATTGTGACTCCTGTTCAATGGCTAAATCTCATAAATTACCTTTTACTTAATCTGAGAAGCGTACAACTGCACCTTTTCAACTTATTCATTCTGACCTATGGGGTCCTACTGCTATTCCTTCATTTGCTGGTTTTCGCTATTATATTTGTTTTGTGGATGATTTTACATAATACACTTGGTTGTACCCACTAAAACACAAATCACAGGCATACACCACCTTTGTCACTTTTGAAAAAATGGTCAAAACACAATTCAATTCTCATGTTAAACTTTTTCGAAGTGACAATGGAAAGGAATATGTAAATAACATCTTTGGCCAGTTTCTGCAATCCCTGGGAATTATACATCAAACCTCCTGTCCATACACTCCCGAACAGAATGGGGTGGCTGAGCGTAAGCATCGCCATCTCATTGAAACGGTGGTTACTCTTCTACATCAATCTCATCTCCCTGTCTCCTTTTGGGTAGAAGCTCTAGCCACCACAAACTACCTCATTAATAGAATGCCCAGTCACACCCTCTCCAACAAATCACCCTATCAACTCCTTTACCAAGAACTTCCCAATTATACCAACCTCCGCGTCTTTGGGTGTCTTGCCTACCCTTGGCTACGCCCTCATATTACTCACAAATTACAACCCCGATCCCGTCCTCACAAATTACAACCCCGATCCCGTCCTTGTATTTTTTTGGGCTATCATCCTACCTCCAAGGGTTATCGATGTCTTGACCCACAAACTCATAAAGTCTACATATCTCGTCATGTCAAATTTGTCGAAAATGAGTTTCCCCACGAGTCTATTTCCTCCTCCACAAATACATCATTCATTGGCGTCCTTCCCCTTTTTTCAACATACTCACAAGGTCCCTCACCACCTTCACCCACACCTCCACCCACTACCCAACCACCCCTCATCACCCCTTCGACCGTCACCCACAATACACCCGCAACCACCACCCACACTCACAACCAACCCGAACCACCCCATACCCACAACATCTCTAGCCCGATCCGTTTTGGGTCCTTCCCGGCCACCCCCGAATCACCACCGCCCGTGCCACCACCCAATACTCATCCCATGTTAACCCGTGGCAAAGCCGGTATCTTTAAACCCAAAACCTTTCAGGCTACCATACTACCAAATACACCCCTTCCCGATAGTGAACCAACAACCTACTCTGTTGCCTCAAAAAATGCTTATTGGCGTCATGCTATGGATGACGAGTTTAAGGCTTTGACTGATCAGAAAACTTGGGTTCTTGTACCTAAGCCCCATGGGCGGCACCCAGTGGGCTGTAAATGGGTGTAAAAAATTAAACACAATACAGATAGCAGTATTTCCAGGTACAAGGCTCGTTTGGTTGCTAAAGGCTACAATTAGGAGTATGGGCTTGATTACTTCGACATATTCAGTCCTGTTATTCGGCAAGAAACCATTCGCCTGGTACTGTCACTCGCCGTGCGCAACAATTGGCTCATCAATCAGTTGGATGTTTCCAATGCTTTTCTTCATGGCATGCTTGATGAAACTATCTACATGACGCAACCACCGGGCTATGTTGATCCCCGCTTCCCTCAACATGTTTGCAAACTCCAAAAGTCTCTGTATGGGCTCAAGTAAGCCCCCTGTGCGTGGTACACACGTCTTAAAACGTTCCTCCAGGGACTCGGCTTCACGTGTTGCGTACACGACACGAGTCTGTTTACTCGACATTCAGCACACGGTGCAGTCATTCTTCTTGTCTATGTAGATGATATCATTATTACAGGCTCTACTGCAGCTCTCATTCAGGATGTCACTCGAGCTATGCATACTACCTTCAAAATGAAGGACCTTGGCCCGTTACATTATTTTCTGGGAATGGAGGTTTCTCGGACAGGCAGCGGCTTGTTTCTTCATCAGTAAAAATATGCTCGAGATCTGTTGCAGAAAGCTGGACTGGAAAAATGCACCAGTCAACCAACAACGATGGCAGTCTCTTCATCTACGAATGGAGCCGACACCCCCTTTGCCGATATCACCCACTTCCGCAGCCTCATTGGGGCTCTACAGTATCTGGCCATTACCCGTCCTGACATCCAGTTTGCTATCAACCGAGTTGCTCAGCGCATGCATCAACCAAGTGAACATGATTACCATTGTCTAAAACACATTCTTAGGTACATTTTTGGCACTCTTGGTCGTGGTTTACTCATTCGACCCGGGGACTTGGAGCTTCGGGGTTTCTCAGATTCAGATTGGGCGAATGATAAAAATGACAGAAAATCTACATCGGGGTTTCTCATTTTTTTGGGGCCGAACCTGATCTCTTGGTGTACAAAAAAACAACCCAAGGTCTCTCGGTCCTCGACTGAAGCTGAATACCACGCCCTTGCTCTTCTTGCTGCTGAGACCATGTGGGTCACATATATTATTCGCGAACTCCGCGCCACTCACAATATTCCTGCTCTCTATTGTGACAACAAATCAACCATCTGTGTGGCCAAGAATTCCGTTCTACAGACCAGAATGAAGCATGTTGATACCGATTGTCTCTTTGTTCGCGATGAAGTTCAGGCCGGTACCATGACTGTGCAGTATGTACCCACTGAAGAACAACCGGCTGATATTCTCACCAAGCCTCTACCGAGCCGACAACACGATTACCTCAGTTCCAAGCTTCCGTTCGCTTCCGCTCAGCTCAGCTTGAGGGGGGATAATAACAGATAGTATTAAATAAATAGCATAAAATAATATTAGTATTTACTGTGTACTAATCCTAGTCCTATTAGGATTAGTACTCCTTAATCCTAGTCCTATTAGGATTAGTACTCCTTCCTATATCTCCTATATATATCCCCCACGTATTCCCTTAACATTTTAATACAATTAATATTCCTTCAGTTAGAGTGATAATTTTAAACATATTTTAGTTTGTATAATACATGTGTTCTAACGCGTATTGATCTGTATATTGGAGCAGTATCTTCCCATGGATTTTGTAAAATCAAATGGCTTGATGAGGAGACGTGAGATGATACTTATCGATGAAAAACGAAGATCATGGTCAGTGTGGATAGGGAGAACAAGACATCACTTTGCAATTAAAAGGGGATGAACTCATATAATAAATGCAAATGGTATTCAAGTAGGAGATACAAGTTTGAACTCACCAACAATGACACAATACCTATAGTTCATTTCCATTGCGAGTATTTTTTTATGACCTAATAATACTATATGTTATACAATTCAGTAACAAAAATTGAGGGTATGTTATGTTTTGATAATTTGTAGGTAAATATTCTGGGAATTAAGGATGTCAAGACAATTCACATGATAATATGAAGCTGTAGGTTTTGTACAAAACTTAATGTTTTTTTATCTAAAGTTTGCTAAAACGCGAATGTATTGTATGTTTTTGAATGCCAAGTTGAAAAGATAGTAAGATTCAAAAGTTTTGTCTACTGAAATTTGTATTAGAGTGTACTTACCTTACATGGAAATTAAAGGAACAAAACATCATTGGTAAGGAAATACTTCTGTACCTGATATTAACATCATCTTACTTATAATATCGCACCCAGTCCTTAAAATAAGCGAGCATGCATCATTCATTAACTTTAATAGTAAGTAGGAGTAGTAATTATTGGCTAATGTTAAAAGAATCAGTTTCTAACAATTATTGAGCTTTATTATTCTTGAGGTGATTAATTAAACTATACTAAGAAAAGATAATAAAGATTATTGTCCTTTCTGTTGTAGCATTTTGATACTCATTGATAAAGTCATTATTGTTTTTTTAAAAAAAGGATTGCTTTAAACTACAAATATTTGCATAACATGATTTTGAAATGCTAAGTCAATTGCAAAACATAAGATTTCTCACGTCTTTTTTTGGTCTAAAAACTTGTGGCCTGAACTAAATTGCTAAGAGAGGATTACTCCTATTTGTAACAATGCACTAATTTATAAGGAAAGACATGAGCCATACAAGCTTATTATGACTTCAATTTCTATGTCAAAATACTATGAAATTTATTCGATTTGAATATTGCTTTCAACTGGACTAGAACATTATTGAGCATAATGTATTACATATTTGAATCAAAATCTAGGTTCCCCAAAAACTGAAGTTCTATTTTAATTTGTGGTTATATAATTTTGAGTAGTTCCATCTTTTATATACTCGAGTGATTTTCTTCTTTTGTATATTCAAGAATTTCACCACTCTAATAAAAATTAATAAATATTGATATTAATAAAGAGCGTTAAAATCTTTAACGACATTAGTTAATTGTCATTAATTAAAATCAATATTATTTAAGGTTTTAGGGGCATATATAAAGAGAGTATTAATTGTAGATAAAAATATATGTTTAGCGACGATTAAAAATTAATTGTCACTGATGATCGTATAAAATATGGTCATTTGATTGCTTTCCACTTAGAAGATGCGTTTGATTAGAATACGGAAAAAATTTACGAACAAAATTTGGAAAGGTAAGTAGCACAATTATGTTGTAAAAAAATGGTTATAGCCTAGGCTTCTCATTGGATCTTGTAAAATTAGTTACTTAATATTGTTCTATGATTGAATTCATGATTTATAAATTTCTATGAGCTCACTCCTATCTGCAAAAATCCAACAAACTTTTCCAACTTAACTTTCAATAGGTTAGCTCATCGTTTACACTTTCTATTACAAACCACATTTCTTTCCTTTGATAGGAGTACTTTTATCACAAGGTTTACAACATTTCTGTAAATGTCACAAGTCCTTTAGCTCTAGGTATAAAAGTGGACAGACAACTCATGTTCTAATAAGACATGTGGACACCAAGGAAACCAGAGAGCAATACAAAAGTTTAAACACATGTAAAATCAAGCTGCATTCCTTACAATTACTAGATGAAAAAAATCATTAGGCTACAAATGATATTATGCTATATGTGTTTGATTTTATTATAATGGAGTCCGGAGAGGGGGGACGGGGGTTTGTAAGGGGGTGGAGTCAAGCGTAGGGTGAAGAAATGAAATTTTGAAGTTGAAAATATTTTTTGAAAACAAAACCATTTTTTTGGGGGGGGGGGGGGGGGGTCAGAGTGAGGGGTGAGGGATGGGGGTGGGGGTGGAGGGTACGGGTGGGGTGGGGGTCCAGCATCGAGATGAAAAAATAAAATTTTGAAATTGAAAATATTTTTTAGAATTCGATGTTTTTTTTAAAAAAAAAATGTAATTTGAAGTTGGAAGATAGTTTTGGAAAATGTTTTTCTTAACTTTTGAAAGAAGACATTTTCCTTATTTCGAGGAAAATGAGTTGATTTGGAAAACAATTTTTAAAACTTTTGTTCCAACCAAATATGAGAAAATTCAAAAACACACCCATTATATTTACAGGTCTGTCAATCTTTTAATAATTATTTCTCATGTATTGAAATTAAAATTATTTCTCATATATTGCGATTATTATGAGATAAGACGTGTAATGAGAGTTCTTTAACGATGTGAATTTTGTATCTTACATGATATCTCTATTTGAGTAGCCTTTGTGTATTAACATTTGTTTCTTGTCGATTACTACTTCCACCTTCATTTTGTCCCTTTATGACAAAAGGTTATACATTAAATAAAGGGAAAATGATAAAAAATACTCTTCAACTACATGAATGGATTAAAAATGTCTTTTGTTTATAGTTTGACACAAAAATATCTTTACCGTCAATATTTTGGCTAAAAAATTTTCCTACACTATGCGAAAAGAACAAAAATGTCCTTTGTTGGTAGTTTGATCCACAAATGTTCTTGCCATCAATATTTTGATCCAAAATTGTCATGATTTTCATTTAATAGGTCAAAAACCTCATTTTTCAAATAAATATATTATTATTTTCGTTTTGACACATTTTTTTTCAATTAATTTTTTAAAAATATTAGTTAATGTTTCTCTTACTTTAATCAGAAAAAAAATAAAAAATGAAAATATTTTTATTGCTATATAAATGATAGGTATACTATGATCTTATATATATGACATATATTATCTATCGAAAGGTCACATGAAATTATTATATTTTAATTGATAAAATGAGATTAAAAAGAAAAAAAAATATTTCCTATACTTATATTTGTTAAGTGATTTCAGAAGAAAGAAAATAAAAATAGTATTTCTTAATAATATTTTAATTAGAAAGAAGATGTTTTTTTAAAAAGATACATTTATTCAGAAAAGGGACATTTTTTTAGCCATTTTGTAACTATAGGAGCATTTCTAAACCCCAAATTATTAACCATTTCCCCTTAAATAGAATTTAAGATTTAAAAATATATAAATTCTTGGGCTTGGTGCCCCGTGTGATGCACGGGCCTCCCTTCTAGTGTGTGTGTGTGTGTATATATATATATATATATATTATATATATATATATTATATATACTAGATATTAGGTGCCCGCACTAGCGCAAACCCAACATTTGTTGATTTTTTCCTTTCAATTTATGTGATAAAAATGAAATTAGAAAAAGCGAACTAAATTTTTTATATGTGTTTTTTATAAATATTTTAAATTATTAATTTATATACCTTTTGTGTCATTTTCGAATAATATATGTTGCTACATCAGTTTTATTTTATGTGAGACAAGTGATTTTAGGAAAGTCAATCCAGTTTCTTATATAAGTCTCACATATTTTTAGTTGTCATTTTACTGTGATTCATAGTATTTTTAAGTTTTTACTTTATTTTCAAACAATATATGTAACTTTTTTTTGTTTCGATAAGAATAAGGGAGTCAATCAATTTTTTTTTTATGTTTTTAATTAAAAATATCTTAAATTGTTACATTGCGTTTTTGAGTTTTTTAATGTAATTTTCAAATATGTAATAAATTAGAAATTAGAACGAAGAATTAAAGTTTTCAAATCATTATATTTCTATATTAAAACTAGATATTAAGTGTCCTCGCCAGCGCGATCCAACGTATGATTATTATTTTCTTCCAATTTATTTGACATAAATGAAGATAAAAAATGAACTAAGTTTGTTATATGTGTTTTTTCAAAAAATTATTTTAAATTGTTAATTTATGTACCTTTTATGTCATTTTCAAAAAACGTATGTTATTCTATTTATTTCATTTATATGATAGAAGTGATTTTAGGAAAGTCAACAGAATTTCTTATATGATTCTCACATATTTTTAGTTGTTCTTACATCATTTTCAAACAATATATGCAATTTTATACGAAAGATCATATTAATAATAACATATATATAATATATGATCCCCCCTTTTCAATTTATATTAACTTATTTTTTTATTTTATCTCAAAAAGAAAATAACTTGTGAATTTAAACTATTTTATATAGCATATTTTAGATCACAAAATTTAGAAATATTTCAATACACAAAATTTAAATATACATATAAATTTTAATTTTATTTTTGATTGATTCCACCTAATATTATATTTGATATAGAATTATTAAGAGCTAATCGTAATCATAATTTATTTACTTTCATATAATGAATAGATATCAATAATTCATAAAAAATGGAGAAATACCAAACATGAGGTAATACTAATAATAATAACTAAAGATAATTCTAGAACTATTTTAATTTTTTTATTATTGGCAGATTTTTGTTTGCATGAAGTTAGATTTTTTTTTTACCTTTGATCATCATGCACTTCATATATAGAAAGATATTTCTAAAATTAATTATTTTTGTTACAATGAAATTATATTTTAATTCTTAGTCGTCTTTAGTACAAATATATAATCCTATTCAATTTCATATGTAAATTACTTTTTAACATCTTTTTCTGTAATTTTAATCTTATATATTTTTAATTTTTATCACACTTATTTATTTTCAAGTATATTAGTTAGAGCCAAAACAAAGATGGAAATAATTAATTTATAATAATTTTTTCTGTAAAAAATAGGCATTTTTGATAAGCATAATAAATAGAAAAAATTAAGAATTAAACTATAGTTGTCACGACCCAAAAATAGGTGTGATGACACTTGTCTTATCCCACCAAGACAAGACAGCCTAAAACCCAATATCTAACAAAGTGCGGAAGTAAATGACAATCCAACAACAATTTCTATAAAAGAAAACCAAGTCATATTAATTCAATCCCCAAACCAGGTTGTCACGTGCACAAGCCTCTAATGTAACAATTAGAATTGAAATAAAATAGAAGTCTAAAATGAAGTTGTCTTTCAAGTAAAAACAAAATCATAAACTGGAGTAGGAAAGTTCGCTGAGATGACAAGCAGCTACCTCACAATCCTCCACAAGATGCCTCGGAAACGAAGAGAATGGAAGGTATCACAAAAATCCAGGCTCGTATCCTACAAAAATTTGTAGAAGCAAGGGGTGAGTACCAAACCACGCGGTACCCAACAAGCAAACCTCTAAACACAAGTTAAGTGAACAAAATACGGACACTTCTTACACCATATCTAAACCTCCACGTTACAGTCTAATAGTTTACAGTTTACCAAACACACAACTCAATAACCACACTCTATCAGTTTACACATTCTCAATAACAACTCAATATTCAACAGTCACAAGCTTCACAGAGAAACACTCACAAGATCAACAAAACACATGTTCAAGTTCATCAATAATAAAATGTGTAATGCCATGAGATGCAATGTCAAGTATAGTGATGCATGTCTTCCCTAACGATACACACCCGCTGTCTCTCAGTCCGGGACCCATGGGGGACATATCTGTCCATGCATCTATCGCGGCGCACGATACGACCCTCGATAAATAGTAACCTTCGCGGCGCGCGATACATCCCTCGAAATATAATATCCATCGCGGCGCGTGATACGACCCTCGAAAATAGTACATCATCCTCTTACCACAACCATGTCTCAGATACAATGCAAATGACATGCTCAAATTAAAAGGAGGAAATAACCATTTGATAACAAAGCACAATTTACAACAAGAAATACAACACCAACAAATAAACAACAAGTCTCCAAATCATTCTCAACATCACACAAGGAAATACACGAATTTCGTACGCTTAACAAGAGTTTAGAAATCCACTTGCCTTAGACAATCGAATGATCACTCCGGGGCTTGAACCTTCCCCTTCCTTTGAGCTTCCGAACCAATGGAATCTATTCAAGCATATATTCGTAATAAGGTTTCAGAACTAACAACACCTACATTATTATGTTTTTAACTTTGACCTTTAAATTCACTCAATTTTATGACCAAGTTCATAATTCTTGATGCCAACTCACATTTCAACTATCATATTTTCAAATTAATACAACCTTAATAGTTTTCATATAATATAATATACCAATATTTAATTTTCTTGACTCATTACATAACAAAAAAAAAAATATCATCTCTATAAGTCATAAAAAATATATATATATATACATATATATATATATATATATATATATATATATATATATATATATAAAGCTACACTACATGTAGCTCTCACGCTAAAAATGGAAAAATTATGGACACACTGCTTCAGCCATGCAGTGTATCCTTATGCATATATTTAATAATATAGTAATTCTTAATGCTTCTCAATTATATCCTCATCATCATGTCATCATTGGCCATCCATTATTTGGCCAACTATCATGCCAAATCCCTATTTAAAATTGATCCAAAAGAGGCAGACGATGCTAATCAAATCTGGAAAAAAATTAAATAAATCTAATATACCATTCATTCTTTCAAAACTCAAATATTTCACCCTTTTTCAAACCACATTATAATACTAATATAATTTCTATCATCACTTTATGAAAAGAATAAAATATAATTTCCTTAATTCAACCAAATCCACACTAAATGTCAACTTTAAAAATTCATTCAGTCCCATTTAATACAAATCATTAACATTGCATATATAGGATAATAAGATAAAGGAGGCATAAATTGAAAAGATTCGCTTACCTTTTGGTCGAATCTGCGTTGCCGAGGTTGCACGAATGTTATTCTAGGGTTGTTTTCTTTTCCTCCTATTTCTTTAAATAATAATTATAGTAAAAGTACTAAATTTCACCAATTTATATTTTATATATATGAGGGACAACTAGTATAGGGTTTTAAATAAATTATCACTTTAACCCACTAATTATCTATTAATTCAAGTTAAGCGAATATTCAAAGTTTCCAAAAATGACCTTCCGGGTCATTACATTATCCACCACTAAAAATCATGTTCGTCCTCGAACATAGAGTAAAAGTAATTACCTGAAGCTTCAAAAAGTTGAGGATATCTGGCATGCATGTCAGACTCAGTCTCCCAAGTTGCCTCTCCCACTGATCGGTGCTTCCATTGCACCTTCACTGAAGCAATATCTTTGGTCCTAAGCTTTCAAATTTGCCTATCCAAAATAGCTATAGGCTCCTCCTCAAATGTCAAGTCTGGATCCAGCTCCATAGAATCGAGTGAAATCACATGAGATTCATCTGGAATATACTTCCGAAGCATTGAGACATGGAAAACAGGATGAACTGCCGACAAACTAGGTGGCAAGGCCAACTTATAGGCCACCTCTCCCACTCGGCTCAAAATCTCAAAAGGTCCAATGAACCTAGGGCTAAGCTTGCCCTTCTTTCCAAACCTCATCACACCCTTCATGGGTGATACTCGAAGCCAAACATGATCACCCTCCATAAACACCAAGGCTCTAACTCTCCGGTCTGCATAACTCTTTTGTCGACTCTGAGCTGTCAATAATCTATACTAAATCATGCGAACTTGCTCCATAGCATCTCTAATCAAGTCTGTATCCAAAGAGTCCATCTCCGCCGAATCAAACCAACCAATAGGAGATCTACACCGTCTACCATACAATGCCTCAAATGGGGCCATTTGGATACTAGAGTGATAACTGTTATTATAGGCGAACTCCGCTAAGGGTAAATGTCGATCCCATCTTGCACCAAAATCGATCACACACGCTCGAAGCATATCTTCCAATACCTGAATGGTTCGCTCAGATTGACCATCTGTTTAAGGGTGAAATGCCGTACTCATATCTAACTGAGTACCCAGACCATGTTGTAATGCCTTCCAGAAATGAGAAGTAAATAGTGAACCTCGATCTGATATGATAGAAATAGGAACTCCATGTAGTCGCACAATCTGACTGATATATAGCTCAGCTAACTTTTCTGCTGTATACTTCACCCGAACCGAGATGAAGTGGGCAGACTTGGTCAGCCTATCAACAACAACCCAAATAGAGTCATAACCACCCACTGTGGTAGGTTAACCCACAACAAAGTCCATAGTAATCCGCTCCCACTTCCAAGTAGGAATAGGCATCCTCTGAGATACACCCCTGGGTCGCTGGTGCTCACACTTGACCTGCTGGCAAGTCAAACACCTCGAAACAAAGTCTGAAATATCTCTCTTCATCACACACCACCAATAATGTTGACTCAGATCATGATACATCTTCGCCGCTCCCGGATGGATGGAATACCGAGAACAATGGGCCTCCTCAAGAATCAATCTAATCAAATCGCCTGTCCTGGGCACATAAATTCTGCCTCCGATCCGCAATACACCATCAGAATCAAGGACAGCCTCCTTAGCTTCCCCTCTCAATACTTTGTCTCGAATGAGACATAATTTTTCATCATCAAACTGGTGTGCACGGATTTGCTCGACTAAAGAAGACCGAGCCTCAATAAAAGCAATCATCCCATCACTCTCTTCTGAAATCTGCAAGCGGACAAGGCTGTTAGCTAATATCTGCACATCTCTAGCCAATGGTCTCTCCATAATACTAAGAGCTGCAAGACTCCCCATGCTAGGAGTCTTCCTACTCAGAGCATCGGCCACAACATTGGCCTTTCCTGGATGATACAGAATGGTCACATCATAGTCTTTCAGCAACTCAAGCCATCTTCGTTGCCTCAAGTTCAAATCCCTCTGGCTAAAGATATACTGAAGACTCTAATGATCAGTGAAGATCTCACAATGCACCCCATACAAATAATGACGCCATAACTTAAGTACAAATACCACAGCCGCCAACTCCAAATCATGAGTAGGGTAGTTCTTCTCATGGGATTTCAACTGCCTAGAAGCATAAGCAATCACTTTCCCCTTCTGCATCAACACACCACCCAAACCAACTCCTGAAGCATCACAATACACAGTAAAGTCTACACCTTCCTCAGGTAGAGTCAACACAGGAGCAGAAGTCAACAAAGTCTTGGGCTTTTGAAAGCTCTCCTCACACTCATCAGACCACTGAAAACTCACATCCTGTCGAGTCAATCTAGTCAATGGAGCTGCAATAGTAGAGAAACTCTGAACAAATCGTCGATAATAGCCTGCCAATCCCACAAAACTCCTAATCTCAGTAGGTGAAGTAGGTCGCGTCCAGCCTCTAACTGCCTCAATCTTGGCCGGATCTACTCTAATACCCTCCTTGGACACCACGTGTCCCAAGAATGTCACAGAAGTACGCCAGAACTCACACTTTGAGAACTTGGCATACAACTTCTCTTCTCTCAACCTCTGAAGTACAATCCTCAGGTGTCGGACATGGTCCTCCTCAGTCTTAGAGTAAACCAAGATGTCATCGATGAAAACAATCACAAAAGAATCAAGGTATGGTCGAAACACCCCATTCATCAACTCCATGAATGCTGCAAGGGCATTAGTCAATCCAAAGGACATCACTAGAAACTCATAATGCCCATACCGGGTCCGAAAAGCCGTCTTAGGGATATCTGATGCCCTAATCTTCAACTGATGATACCAAGACCTCAAATCAATTTTTGAGAACAATGATGCTCCCTCTAACTGATCAAATAAGTCATCAATACGCGGAAGAGGATACTTATTCTTAACTGTTACCTTGTTCAACTGTCTGTAATCAATACACATTCTCATAGTCCCATCCTTCTTCTTCACAAACAATATAGGGGCACCCCAAGGTGATACACTAGGGCGAATAAAACCCTTACACAATAAATCTTGCAACTGATCCTTCAATTCTTTCAACTCTGCTGGGGCCATACAATATGGAGGTATAGAAATAGGCTTAGTGCCCGGCTCCAAATCAATAGCAAAATTGATATCCCTATCGGGAGGAACACCTGGAAGATCAGAAGGAAATACATCGAGAAACTCCTGAACCACGGGAACAGAGTCCATGGAAGGTGGTTCAACACTAGTATCCCGAATAAACGCTAAGTAAGACAAACACCCCCTCTCCACCAATTTCTGAGCACGGATAAAAGAGATGACCTTGCTAGGATAAGAACCACTAGCACTCTTCCACTCAACCCTCGGAATACCAGGCATTGCTAAAGTCACAGTCTTAGCATTACAATCAAGGACAGCATGATAAGGAGAAAGCCAATCCATACCCAAGATAACATCAAAGTCCACCATCCTCAGAATGATTAAGTCTACCCAAGTGTCATACCCAGCCAAAGAAACAAGACAGGATCGATACACTCGATCCACCACTAAGGGCTTACCCACGGGTGTAGAAAAACGAATAGGTACAGTCATACTATCACATATCATATCAAACTTAGTAGCAAAATACGTAGACACATAAGAGAATGTAGAACCTGGATCAAACAACACAGACACAGGTCGATGGCATACTGGGATGATACCTGTAATAACAGCATCGGAGGTCTCCGCCTCAGGTCTCCCGGGGAAAGCATAGCAGTGGCCTCCTCGTCCGCCTCCATCCTGGGTGGTACCTCTGCCCCCACTCTGCTAAGCTGCAACACCACTACTAGAAACTCTATCACCTCTGCCTGACTGAACTCTGCCACGACCTCTACCCTGTGGTGCTGGTGGTCTAGTCTGGAATGAAGAATTAGGTCGAGGCCCACCACAACCCCTTTGTGAAGTACACTGCCGCATTAGATGATCGGGATCTCCACAAGTAAAACAAAATTTCTAACCTGGGAACTGTTGTGTGGACCCTGAAAATCCACTATAATTTCCTCGCCCTATAGGTCGCTGCTGTGAACCGTACGAGCCCTGACCTCGGCCATAAGAACCCCTAGATGTTTGGCCACCCTCAAATGTCGGCATAGATGCATGAATAGGTCCCCGTTGCTGAAAAGAACCACTCACTCTCTGTGATCCCCTACCTCCAGATGAGGCACCCTGAAACTGACCTGATATACGAGCTCTTTTAGGGTCCCCAAACTCCTCTCTCTCCATCAATTCCGCCTCTTTGGCGGTGCTCACAATAGACTAGAAAGAAGTCCCCTCCCTAGATGTCCGAAACACAGCTGACCTGATAGAGAAAGTCAATCCCCTCACAAATCTGCGGATCCTCTCTGTCTCATTTGGAATAATGGCCAACGCATGCCTAGACAACTGGCAAAAACGCGTCTCATACTCTGTAACCGATAAACCATCCTGTCTCAGACTCTCAAACCTCAAGCGACTCTCCTCTCTCACGCTCCATGGGATAAAATGATCTTGGAATGCGCTAGCAAACTGCTCCCAAGTCACTGGAGGAGATCCAACTGGCAAACATCCGAAATAAGTCCTCCACCAATCTCTCGCTGGTCCACGAAGCTGGAGTGTAGCATATCGAACCCCATGTGACTCAGCTAATCCAACCGCCTCTAGTAACTCTCGGCAGGTAGTTAGAAACTCATGAGCGTCCTCGCTCTTCCCACCCTGAAACTGAGGTGGGTCCATCTTTCGAAATCTCTCATACCTATGCTGCTCATCCTCTGTCAGAACAACCATCGATGCAACTTGACCCCCAACTGCTGGTGCAATATCATTCTGAACCGCGGGATCTACTGGTAGTTGCCCCACCGCATCCTGAACAACTGGAGCTTGTTGCTGCTCTTGGGTCTGAGCCCCCTCTCTAGTACGAGAGTCATGTGGTGTGGTAGTCGCTCCACCACCCTGAGAAAAGCCCTCTAGCACACTTAACACCCTCAATAGTGTATGCTGAAGCAAAGGTGTGACTACAGGATCTGGAGGAACCTGGTCCTCCCTGCCATCAATCTGAGGTTCTGTAGAGACCTCTCTAGCACGACCTATCAATGGTGCTGCTCCACGGTCACGACCTCTGGCTACTGTCGTACTACTAGCACAACCTCTAGCTCGAGATCTACCCCTACCTCTAGCTGGGGCCTCAACAATTGCCTTGGGAAGTGCCTCCCCTCTACCACCGGTAACATTAGTTCTAGTTCTCGTCATCTGTCAAAAGAGTATACAACAACTCAGTACTAAAGAAGGTGACTACGCACGATGAGAAAGAATGAACAAAAAGAAGTTTTCCTAGTAATCCTTGTAGCCTCTCAAAGATAAGTACAGACGTCTCCGTACTGATCCTTGAGACTCTACGTAGACACGGCTTGTATACACGTGAGACCTATGAACCCGGGGCTCTGATACCATTTTATCACGACCCAAAAATAGGTGTGATGGCACTTGTCTTATCCCACCAAGACAAGTCAGCCTAAAACCCAATATCTAACAAAGTGCGGAAGTAAATGACAATCCAACAACAATTTCTATAAAAGAAAACCAAGTCATATTAATTCAATCCCCAAAACCAGGTTGTCACGTGCACAAGCCTCTAATGTAAAAATTAGAATTGAAATAAAATAGAAGTCTAAAATGAAGTTGTCTTTCAAGTAAAAACAAAATCATAAACTGGAGTAGGAAAGTTCGCTGAGATGACAAGCAGCTACCTCACAATCCTCCACAAGATGCCTCGGAAACGAAGAGAATGGAAGGTATCACAAAAATCCAGGCTCGTATCCTACAAAAATTTGTAGAAGCAAGGGGTGAGTACCAAACCACGCGGTACCCAACAAGCAAACCTCTAAACACAAGTTAAGTGAACAAAATACGGGCACTTCTTACACCATATCTAAACCTCCACGC
Organism: Solanum lycopersicum; assembly: GCF_036512215.1. NCBI lineage: Eukaryota > Viridiplantae > Streptophyta > Magnoliopsida > Solanales > Solanaceae > Solanum > Solanum lycopersicum. The sequence goes on along the minus strand of NC_090801.1, from coordinate 18,612,893 downwards.
TACAGTCTAATAGTTTACAGTTTACCAAACACACAACTCAATAACCACACTCTATCAGTTTACACATTCTCAATAACAACTCAATATTCAACAGTCACAAGCTTCACAGAGAAACACTCACAAGATCAACAAAACACATGTTCAAGTTCATCAATAATAAAATGTGTAATGCCATGAGATGCAATGTCAAGTATAGTGATGCATGTCTTCCCTAACGATACACACCCGCTGTCTCTCAGTCCGGGACCCATGGGGGACATATCTGTCCATGCATCTGTCGCGGCGCACAACACGACCCTCGATAAATAGTAACCTTCGCGGCGCGCGATACGTCCCTCGAAATATAATATCCATCGCGGCGCGCGATACGACCCTCGAAAATAGTACATCATCCTCTTACCACAACCATGTCTCAGATACAATGCAAATGACATGCTCAAATTAAAAGGAGGAAATAACCATTTGATAACAAAGCACAATTTACAACAAGAAATACAACACCAACAAATAAACAACAAGTCTCCAAATCATTCTCAACATCACACAAGGAAATACACGAATTTCGTACGCTTAACAAGAGTTTAGAAATCCACTTGCCTTAGACAATCGAATGATCACTCCGGGGCTTGAACCTTCCCCTTCCTTTGAGCTTTCGAACCAATGGAATCTATTCAAGCATATATTCGTAATAAGGTTTCAAAACTAACAACACCTACATTATTATGTTTTTAACTTTGACCTTTAAATTCACTCAATTTTATGACCAAGTTCATAATTCTTGATGCCAACTCACATTTCAACTATCATATTTTCAAATTAATACAACCTTAATAGTTTTCATATAATATAATATACCAATATTTAATTTTCTTGACTCATTACATAACAAAAAAAAACAATATCATCTCTATAAGTCATAAAAAATAAAATATATATATATATATATAAAGCTACACTACATGTAGCTCTCACGCTAAAAATGGAAAAATTATGGACACACTGCTTCAGCCATGCAGTGTATCCTTATGCATATATTTACTAATATAGTAATTCTTAATGCTTCTCAATTATATCCTCATCATCATGTCATCATTGGCTATCCATTATTTGGCCAACTATCATGCCAAATCCCTACTTAAAATTGATCCAAAAGAGGCAGACAATGCTAATCAAATCTGGAAAAGAATTAAATAAATCTAATATACCATTCATTCTTTCAAAACTCAAATATTTCACCCTTTTTCAAACCCACATTATAATACTAATATAATTTCTATTATCACTTTATGAAAAGAATAAAATATAATTTCCTTAATTCAACCAAATCCACACTAAATGTCAACTTTAAAAATTCATTCAGTCCCATTTAATACAAATCATTAACATTGCATATATAGGATAATAAGATAAAGGAGGCATAAATTGAAAAGATTCGCTTACCTTTTGGTCGAATCTGCGTTGCCGAGGTTGCACGAATGTTATTCTAGGGTAGTTTTCTTTTCCTCCTATTTCTTTAAATAATAATTATAGTAAAAGTACTAAATTTGACCAATTTATATTTTATATATATGAGGGACAACTAGTATAGGGTTTTAAATAAATTATCACTTTAACCCACTAACTATCTAATAATTCAAGTTAAGCGAATATTCAAAATTTCCAAAAATGACCTTCCGGGTCATTACAATAGTAATAATAAAATAGATATATCACAATAACTCATAAAAGAAAAGAAAGTGAAGTAATAACAAAATAAGTAAATGGTTAACAATACTTAAGATGTTTCTACAACTATTTAATTTTCTTGTTATCATTCTAGGTAGATTTTTGTTAGTATGAAATTATATTTTTATTCTTGATCATTATTCACTTTATTATATAAAGAAAAATATTTCTAGAATTATTTATTATCTTTCTTAATAGATTTTTGTTAGAGTAAAATTACATTTTTACCTTTGTCGTCCTCTCACTTCACTCTTCTATATAATAGAATTTTTTTTTCTTCCTTTATATTTCTCAACCCTTTTCTATTGACTTTTTTAATTTTGTCTTTTCTTTATTTTTTAACTACTCATTTTTCTTTAGTTTGTATTTTAATTTCCTCAGAATTTGAATATTATTTTTTTATTGTCAAATTTTTCATGTCAAATAGTTTATCATATTTGATATAAGAAAATATTCTATATATATTTTCCCTGTCAAATTGTCAAACATTGTTTATTCTTTTAGTCACGAAATTTTATATGTCTTCAAATTAATTGAAAAATATTGATACATCATTTTAAAGATTATTATAATAATCAAGATATAAATTTAGTGATTATATTCTATAACAAATATTATGTTATGCAATAATTCTTTAAAGTAATTTTAGGAACAAAAATATTAACTATTGAAACACATTTTATTTTAAATTAGTTCATAATTTTCTTTTAAAAACATGTCAAAACAAGCTTAACATTTATTATTGTTTGTAAAAAGTTAATTAATAGGAACTCTTCATTTTAATACAATTATAAAAATATCTTTATGGGTCAATTTTAAAAAGTAAAGACATGTATGGGTTTTTTTAGATTTTCATTTTGGTCATTAATTATACAATTATTACTTCACCCTTAAATAATATAAAATTACTAAAATGCCATTGTTTAATAGATATTTTTGGTTTAATGAAAATTTTACACAAAAAATAAAAAAGAATTTTTTAATAGAAAATGTGTGTCCAAATTAAATCTCGCATAATTAAGATGCACATGTCATTTATGAAAACATATTTGGTTGTATTGTTATTATAAATTCCAGTAGTTTTTTCGCCAATTATTTGTAAAGAATATTTATCCAAAAATCTTCTCTTTCCCTATCTCTATATTTGTAAAATATCATTATAATCACTTAAAATTTAGTAAATATAAATTTATAAAATGATTCAGATTATATTAAATTCGTAAATATATTAATCCAAATAAATATTATGGATTAATATACTTGAGTTAAATATTTAAGTTCAACAAACATGGACTTAATGAAAGTCTAAATTAATTGATTTGGGCTACAATGAATGAGCTCAATTTGTTGAGCTCAATTTCATCTCATTCTAGAGGCCCATCTTGGCGCCACGTGTGCAAATGATGTGGCATGCCAAGTCAAATAAGAAACCAATAGAATTATGCCATTTGTCAAAGATGAAAAGCTCACTCCATAAAGTCCATATGCCATGTCAATTAAATTTGATTGGCCGAACGAAATCCTATTCCAATCGCAACTCCTCTATTCTAATACTATAAATAAGGGTCCTCGTAGTTCAGAAAACGGACAGAAAATTTTTTTAAACAAGAAGCTAGAGAAAATCCGTGATACAAATGCCATTTAATTCTCTACAAAGATACAAGTTTAAGAATTCAAGCATTCAAGGTCAAGAACGATCAAGGACAAGACCATCGAATTCAAGAACAAGCTCGAAGCCCTAATATTGAAATAAAATTCAAGATCAAGATAAATTTCAAGTTCATTAGATATTTAGGAACAAACTTAAAAGCCCTTGAATTTATATTTGAAAGGCGAATTCAGAGGAATCATAGAGATTGTAACACTCACACTTGAAATAATAAAATGATTGTTGCTGTAATTTTTCATTCTTGATTATTGTTTTATCGACGCCAATTTTACTGTCTACAAATTGTGGCAAGACCAGTGGGACAATCTCTACCTCTCATCTCAACTTTCAAGCGTCAAAGAATATCGAGATGGCTTCCATGAACAACAACTCTCGATCAACTGCCTTTAAGGCCACTAGCTTCAAGTTATCTACTGAAGTTGAAGGCATCTTTTGTGTCACCTTTGAATGTTTCGTAGTTGTTACGAGAAGCAAAACTACTACACTAGAACATTAAACACTTCAAGGGTCGTCCACATCAACTCCTTTTTTTGGGTCTTCGACTCCAAAAGGAGCAAGTTCCTTCACAAATGCTCTAGAATGAGAAATCAGTGTTGCTGAAAAGATCAAGAAGACATTGGCTCTACTTAAGCAATGTGATTCCAAGAACTCTACACAAGGGATAACTGTGATTCGACTTATGAATCATCTCCACATACATCACGTAACATGAGTTCGCTGAAGATTAACTTAAGCGATAATCCATGATACTCTCTTGCATCTCCAATGATCATGCAAACGATGGCGACTGATGCTTCCTATCCTGAGGAACAACTCGCAAATCTGACGAAGTTGGTTGAAGGATAGACAAAGCATGTACAACACCAAGAGTATAAAATTGATAAGTTGATGGGTAGGATGGAAGGACTTTTAGATGGATATGCAATGCATGTGACTGGAAAGGGTATTGAAGTTCAAAAAATCGAAGATCCTACGAAGAAAGCCCAGCTTGTTAAAAAGATGCTAGTTTCTTTTGAAGGAATGATCCCACTCGATCGCTTGAAGGAGCTTATTGAAGGCGCTATCAAATATAAGTATGAAGTATCCACCAATTCTTCTCATGTGTACGCTAAGCCATACACTACTAGGATTTATAACTTTAAAACGCCTGCTGGTTATCAACCTCCCAAATTTTAACAATTTAAGGGAAAAGGAAACTTGAATTAACATGTCGCACACTTCGTGGAGACATGTAATAACACCGGAACCTATGGAGACCATCTTGTCAAACAATTTTGCCGCCCTCTAAAGGAAATGCCTTTGATTGGTACACGGATCTCAAACCTAATTCTATTGATAATTGAGAGCAACTCGAACATGAGTTTCTCAATCGCTTCCATAGCACAAGGCATACGGTGAGCATGGTAGAACTCAAGAATACTTGCCACAGGAAGGATGAACCGGTTATAGATTTCATAAATCGATGGAGGAACGTGAGACTAAATTGCAAGGAAATACTTAGTGAAGTTTCTGCAATTGAAATGTGTATTCAAGGAATACACTGGGAGCTTCTTTACATCTTGCAAGGAATAAAACCAAAATCCTTCGAAGATTTATGTACTCGTGCTCATGATATGGAGTTGAGCATATCCTCTGCTGGTAAAGATATGACTATTGTCCATGATCTTCGCAAAGGAAGAGACAAGCAGGAACCAAAGAGATGGAGCAAATTTGTGCCCAGAAATGACAACAAAGAATCCATGAGTGTAAATGTGTTGCCTGCAAATTTCACCGGGCATAAAGCAAAATGTGAGAATGACTTTCCAAGCACATTCAAATAAAAAATCAACACTAAGGGAGATGCAAGAAAAAATTATCCCTTTTTGGATTTTGACGTTTATGAATTTTAGATGAATTTCTTGAGTTAAAGCTCATCGACTTGCCAGAGATGAAGCGACCTGATAAAGCCGGAAAAGCTGATGACCTAAATTATTCCAAGTATCATATACTTGTGAGTCATCATCTTGAAAAATGTTTTGTATTCAATGATAGAGTGATGCGATTGGTTAATGAAAATAAAATTGTCTTAAATATTGAGAAAACTAGTTCTAACCACATCTCTATCACGTTTGACTCACTTGATCCGGTCCAAATATATATCTCCGAAAAGCATGAAGAAGAGACAATAGACCAGGAAGTTGACATAGATGGTGATGAAGGTTGGATTCTTGTAACTAGGAAAAGACACAACAAGTCAAGCTTACGAAAAGAATCATCCAAGCAACTGGTTAGAGGAAAAATGGTGGACAAATTGAAGAAGCAAAAATCAATCAAGCGCCTCAAAAGGGCAAAGGTAGAAGTGCATCACTACCAAAACCCTCGACGTCCCGTGACTCTAGAGGATCCTTACAAAGCTCATTCGACATAAAGTCCTGATAGAGAAGAAACAATGAAGGTGCCTCCTACTGGAAAAGAAGGAACAACAAGTGAATTCTTACCAAAGTGTGTCCTAGTAACGAAGAAAAACCAACAAGGGAAATCTCAGCAATGATGTCTCTTTCATTTTCTGAAAAATCTATTGAAGCTTCTTCCCAAGAAGTACATGCATGTGATACTAAAATCACATTTACAGATAATGATCTCTTATTTGGTGAAGCACTACATAATCGTCCTTTGTATATGATGGGTCATGTGCTAGAGAAGAAGATAAATAGAATCTTAATAGATGAAGGATCTGTAGTCAACATTTTCCCTATCCACACATTGAAGGAACTTGGATCACGACTAGGAACTTAGTGAAAGTATCAGAGCGTTAGGTTCGGTGATCTCATCACATAAGGACAAGTCTATTAGAGTCTTGCAGAACGGTACGGGGACCCCTTTACTTTTCTTCGAGAAGCTATAGGACTTTAGGAAAACTCATTTCTTTCTTCCTTTCGTGCTACTACTTGAATCCAATTGGTATCTAGTTGATACAAATTGGTATCTGAACTTGTTCACTATGTTTCACATGTGGTTAGTATTAGAAGTTGAAATAGCAACAACATGAAAACAAAATGTGTCCTTGGAAATAGGTATATTTTCTCAATTGACTACAGGGCTTGTAATGACTAGTGATCAACATGATTCTTTTCAAGTTCATATAGTTGAATTCTTCATGGGTATTGATTATGAAGATACTTATGCTTTTATTGTTGATTGTTTCAGTTGTTTCATAAAATGAATATAGTAGAGAGACTTAGTATTGAGTTTTGACTTACTATTTTCTGGGAGGTGCAAAATGTGGTGATGGTCTTATATTGAGTACTAACCAATAAAGATACTACCTATGATTTGAAAGAATTTTTTTTGTCTTCTTCATGGTGAAGTATATATCTCGTAATTTGAAGGATAAGAGGTAGCGGGGGTAAATCTAAATGACTTTGCCAATGTCAGAACATTTAAGAAGTTTCGTAAGGGATGGAAAGATAATGAACACCATTACTTTGAAACATACAGCTAGTAAAGTTATCATAACATATATGAGTTGTTTAGCGAATGAAGAAATTAAGTTACACTAATTGAGGTCGAGATATTTAGTACGATCCCATGGATTGATTGTATATTAAGAAGGGTCATGATATGACTACTTCTATAGTGCCAATGCTTACTTTGTTAGATTTATGAAGTGTGTTAATTTTGTTATTGACCTGATCTAGGAAAGAATGGAAATTGCTTAGGGGTAGAGACATAATGGATTTGAGAATGTTTTATAGTAATTCAATGGGTAAATCGGGTATGATGTGTTCTAGTGATTAATTTAAAGACCTTTATGGTACGGTACTAATGTTACGTAAAAATGAATACATCAATTGTCAAGTATGAATAATAACTACTTAAGGAATTATTAGTGGTATGACATGTTTAGATAGTGAGATTGTTGTTGCTTTCAAATTTGAGAAATCAATTAGTTTATTACTACGAACGTTTGGATTGAGCATTATTTTTTAAAGAAAAAATTTGGTGGTGGATCTTTGGTACAATATTAATACATTTAGGTTGTAAAATGTATTTTGAGGGGTTTGAATAAGAAATGGTTATCTTGTCTTGATCGTCAAAGGATAAATTGATACGAGAATGACAAACTTATGTGGAAAGAAAGTCCTAGTGAGTATACTTTGGGTGAAGTAGGTTGAAGATTTTAGTAAGAAAGTGCGTATAAAATTGTGTTAGCCCCTTGAATGTGATTGGTATACCTGAGTTTAAGATGTTGGGCACTGCTCGAATAGAATTTAAAAGAGCTAGAGTCATAATTAAAATAAAATAAAATTAATGGAATACGTAGCCTTCAGAAATAGGTGAGAACAGGAATATTTTCTCTGATTACAAGAACTAAAGAAAATGTATTTTTGAGTAGGTTGATGAGTATTGTTGTAGTGTTGAATTAGTAATGAGTGTGATCGATTTTTTTAGTGAGGGATACATTAAGATCGATCGAGAGGCGATCAATGATAAGCTAAGATACAAGAATCCATAAAAGTCTTCAAAGTATAAGCAAATGTAGATAAATAAGAGCATTGGGTTACACAATTGGATTCATAATTTCAATTTTTAAGACTGCATTCCTGGTGATATGGTTTGTCAAGGTATAAATTTTGAAGGTAATAAATGATTGATTGCCTTGGGTATCAACCGTTTGAAAGGACTTACACATGATTGGAGTCGTAAAGTTTGTTACTTTTGATTTTTAAAGGATCTAAGGGAGGTTGTCCCTCAAAGTTTTGATTTGAAGTGTGAAGTAAAACATCATGAATTGTTGATATAAGGTGGACATCGGTAAGCATGCTAGAGAAACAAAAGTCTGATATATTGAAGGGTCGATATATTTAGAATTTTGCACCTTTGGAAGAATTTGAGAAAAATGAAGAAATAAGACCTCTCGTATAAACCTTTGGAGTGTAGTTGAAGGTTGTATTGATTTTTGCCAATGAATTTGGATATGATTGTGAGTGTGAAAGGGTTCAGTGCAAACTTACTAGGAGTTTATCATCGATTTTTATAAAGAGGGAGTTTTGGTCTGAGTAACAAACAACGAGGTATGAAAAATTAGTGTTTTAAGTAGGGTTAAATTTCTTATATTATGATTGATGACTTAAGAATAATGTACAACGTGAGATATAATTCTATAAAGTTATTAAGAATTTAGAGGTGGATTAATACTACTCTATTGATGGGATTATATAGAATGTTATGATGTGTTATATAGATATTTGATGGTGAATATAAGTTATGAGCTTATAGTATACAAAATAATTTGGGTGATCAAGAATTTCCTTAAGTGTTGGCATGAGGTATATGATGATATGGAATGGTAGCTAAAATATGGTATATGGTGAAATTTAATAGTTTTATCTCGATGAAAAAGTACTATCAAATTTTAAATTAGTTTATTAGCCTTATTTGGGATTCGAATTTGTCATAAAATGCTTAAATATAAAGAGAGGGAGTCATCATAGTTTGAAATTTTTGGAGACAACAATGTGTTTTCTAAGAAGATTTTGATACTAATAGCGGTTTGAAACTACAAAAATGATTAGTATGGTTAGATTGTTTTGATAATATTAATAGTGTTGGCTTTAGCAAGGTTTAATGTGATTACTATGGGAAGGCTATCTAGAGTTATTCGCCTTGGTTATGTCCATTCTTATGTGACCAACTACTTCAATCTGGGCAAGGTTTAGAATATGATTCTCCTTGATGACTACTTGATGTCTAAAGATCATTTTTATAGCTTACGCTCGAGGAAATATTATATGTGAAGATGTAATCTTAATAAGTACCTTTGATGGTTGATGAATTACGAGTGTTTGGTAATTGGTTCAGATTCACTCCTGGCTGTAACCAATACCGATTAAAAATTTTATCATGGTTATGTTAGAAAATATTTATTCAGATGGTTGTGGCAATGTCTAGTAGAATAATCGGTCAGTTGAAGAGTTCATTTGAAAATTGTTTTGTTGGTAGTTGAGCTTACATACAACAATATTTATCATTGGAGTATTCAGATGACCCCATTTGAGACATTGTATTGGAGCATGTGTAGTTCTCCAGTTGGTTCGTTTGATACTTTCTAGATGAGACATTGAGTGCTAATATTTTGAAGGAATCGTTTAGACATCTATCCTTTCCACCTTTTCCTTCTTTTTATTGTTCGAGGACGAACACGGGTAAATTGGTATCTAATGTAATGACCCATTTGGTCGTTTTGAGTTTTAGAACTTTTTAATCCATAAAATACTTTTCGATATATTCTAAATGAGTATTTGGACAATCTGTAACTACATTTATAAATTTAGTGGGGTCATTTTAATAATTAATTTAGTTGGTTGTTAAAGAAGATAACATTAAAATTAGTAGTGGACCTCTTTTACTACTCTTATAGTTAATCATATATTATATTAGGGTAAAAGATAAATTGTGGAAGAACAGAAAATGGCGTGAAACAAAAACCAAAAGCTCTGGCAGAAAAATTGATTGCACGGTGTCAGGTATCCTAAGTTACTCTTTTAATTTTGTTTACGTATAATTGTCGCTTTGTGTTTATATAATTAAGTCTTGGCAAATAGATAACTCTTAACAACATAGTGGTAGGTTGAAAAAGAGATTTGAATTGGGAAAAGATGCTTCTGTACGACATGGGTTACCAATTGAATGTGTTAAATTGTTATTTATCAGTTGGATTAATGATGGTAATTGATTAAGGGATAATGTTAAGCCAATGATTAGAGATATGGGGTAAATTATGAGAAATTGGAATATGGTTCCTTTTGACTCTCTTCTTTAATGAACGTATGCGGCTAATGTATTGAGTAGCATGACATGAGATTGTAATTATTGATGGAGTTATTACAATATTGAGTTATATCATTAGTTTTATTATTAGTACCATGTGGGGTGTGAATGGAAATTGGATAAATTGAATAGGAATACTTAGGAACTAAGTCATAATGTAGTTTGAATTTTGGGGGAATAATATAATTGTTGGATATTAATTGCAGGTGGATTAACAATATAAATTGATTATTGTGACTTTTGGGAGACAAATTGACATCTTTAGTTATAAGCCGTGGGATGCTAATAACCGGATGAAATTTGACAATTATTATTTTATGTTTGGAAGTGGAAGGAATATGATAATTGAATGGCATGAAAGTATGCTAATTTGAGAAATTAAGATTTATCCTTACGCTTAAACTTTAGTAAATTGATTATAAAATTGGGTGAAGGTTTCGGGTCTAGGCTAGACATAAATAATATAAGTGTTTATAGACTCGTTAAATTATATATTATTCATATATAAATTGATAGATTGGAAAAGTTCGAAGGCATTGAGGAAAGGAAAAGTATTGGAGAAGTAGCTTGCTTGACTTCAATTCTCGGTGGAGGTAGGTTATGGTTTATGCTATTTGATAATAAACTCTTAATAGTGATTGATATGCATTGAATGATATTGTGAAGTCTTCTATTTACTTGATTGAGTGATTGTGTGGCTTGGTCGTGTTTTTTTTTGTGTTTGGCCTGAAAACCCGAGACCATGGAATTTATAATCTTAAACCATCTCTATCGAAGTAATGCCTTAAATAAAGAAGGCTCGATGAAATATTATTAACGAATGAAAAAGTGGTGATATTAAATGATAAATTAATGGTATTGGATCGGAGTGTCAAGTTCCGACACGGTATTCTTGGATCGGAGTGTCACGTTCCGACACGGTATTTTTTGATCGGAGTGTCACATTCCGGCACGATATTCTTGGATCGGAGTGTCACGTTCCGACACGATAATATTAAAGGAAAAATATGTTGAATTAATGGAAGATACTCAATCTCAAAGAACTCAACTCCTAAAATGGTTTGGTTTGGAGGCATGAGTCCTCATGTGTGATTTTAATATCATTGACTTATTATGGGCTTACTTTAATGTTGTTGATACTTGTTCATGTTGTATGTTGTTTATCACCTGTTAAGTGCTATAGTTGAGTTCACACTATTATTTATTGTATATTAGTTCCTATTTTGGGTTGGCCGATGATACCTACTCAGTACATGTTGCCCCCGTATTGAGTCCTACTTGTGTTTTTCTTTGTTTTCCTTTTATGAAATGTAGTGAGTGTACCTATGACTTTAGATTTCCCTCAACTCTAGCCAGCCTCCCGCATATCAAGTTCCAGGGTGATTTATTCATTCAAGCGCGTGTTGGATTCTTTCGGTCATGACATGATGTCCTATACTTTCGGACACATACCATTTTATTCATTTATTTTGGTGTCTTTGATATTCTTAGACTTAGAAATTAGAGATTAGATGTCCTTGTTGTGATGACTTTCAGATTTTGGGAAATGATAGTTAATATAATTTGGAGCTTTCGCAATATTTTTTTATTTGCAGTTGAATTATTGGTACATGTTGGGATTTAAATTTCTTGGTTGGATGACTCGTTTTGGGTCGTGACAGAATGTCATCTGTTGATACATGGATTTGATCGGAATGGGGGGTGGGTAGAGGTCCATAGGCTCTATTAAATTAGAGATCCACGTGGAAGAGTTGCGATCAAGGGCATGGATACATTTGATCGACGCAAAGACATCATAAAATATATTACTTGGTAGGCATTGGTTACATGAGAATAGAATTGTCTCATTTTCGTACTATCAATGTTTGAAATATCTTGAAGGTGGAATTGAAATGAAGATAGTTGCATATGATAATCCTTTCGTCAAAGTTGAGACATACTTTGCCGATGCGAAATTCTATTTGAGAAGTTATGTTGTTAAAGGGGCCAAATACAATGACATCAAATCAATCAAGTCAGAATGGATCATAAGCAAAAGAGTTGGTGCGGCTGTCGAAAAGGTAAAAATTGACACTAAATGACCCTTGTCCCATTCTTAATGAAGGGAAGATCATGTCTTCGAAGAAGAAGCTGACTTCTAGGCTATGCTATACTCCAAAAGCGAATAAAGAACAAGATCAACCATCTAACCTTCAAGAAAATGCATTGAGAGGGCTAACTCTTCATGCAATAAACTTGTCTTCAAAGTTGTCAGTAAAGTCAATCACTCATGATCAAGTGCAAGATATGACACTTCCTACAAAAAGCACAAAAGAAGGTTTTGATCCCAATGCTTACAAGTTATTTGTGAAGGTGGGATACAACCCTTATGAGCCATTGGCGCTAGTGAAACTTCCATTAAAAGATACAACTAGGCAAGCACATGAAGGCCTAGGTTATAACTAACCACCGCCAATTCTCATTTCCATAAGAAGGGCCAACAATAATCATATAGCTTAAAGATGAAGTCACTGCTCCCAATAAAATGCCTTCCATCTTTGATCGACTTGGGGAAGCGACTGCAAGAACTTCTGTGCTGGAGAGGTTAGGTCCTTTGAAGAAGAATAACAAAAATCTGAGAAGTTATTTAAAAGTTACAACGCCTACTTCACATTTGATTCGAAAGGATTTCAGAAGTTTTATTCCTTCTAGAATAAGGCAACGAGTGGAACTTGTGGTTTCATGTAAGAAGGAACTCAAGGAAATGCTCACACTGTGTTTACACCAAAGAGCGCGAGGAAGATGAAGAAAGTGTAGGTTCCTCAAATCATGTTACAATCCAAAATGAGTATGATTCTTTGCCTCAAATGAAGATTGATGAAGAGGTAGAAGGTATTTCTCGTGTTGTCATATATCTGTCAATGAATGATATTTTGGAAGAGGAAGATGCTAGAGGTGCTCAACCTGAACTTGAAGAAGGAGTAAAGATCACAATAGATCCTTTGAAGGAAGTTGACCTTCTTACTGAGGAAGACCCAAGGCCAACTTACTTGAGTGCGTTTCTAGAAGTTGATGAAGAAATCACTTGCATGAATATACTAAAAGAATATAGGGATGTTTTCGCTTGGAGTTATAAGTAAATGCCTGGATTAAATCCTAGAGTAGTGGTCCATCAATTGGCAGTCAAAAATGGTTCTCATCCTGTTAAGCAAGCTCAAAGACATTTTAGACCAGACTTGGTTCCATTGATAGAAAATGAAGCTAACAAACTCATTGAGACAAACTTTATTGGTGAGGTCAAATATCTTACATGGATTTCAAGTATTGTTCCTGTGAGGAAGAAGAATGGTCAAATTCGAGTTTGTGTTGATGATTGACGCCACCACTGTTATGAGTCAATGTTCTTCATGGATGGTTCTTCTGGATATAATCAAATCCGTATGGGACCAAAAGACAAAGAACTCACCGCATTTCGCACGCCAAAAGGTATTTATTGCTACAAAGTGATGTCATTTGGTTTAGAGAGTGCTGGTGCCACACTCAAAGGGCTATGCAAAAAATCTTTGATGACTTGCTTCATAAAAATGTCAAATGCTATGTTGATGACTTGGTAGTGAAGTTGAGAAAGACGGGTGATCATTTGACAGACTTAAGAATGGTATTTGAGTTGCTCCGAAGATATTAATTTGAGGATGAATCCACTGAAATGTGCCTTCGGAGTTACTTCCAGCAAGTTCCTTGGCTTTATTGTGAGACATCAAGGAATCGAAATTGATAAAGCCAAAGTCGATGCAATATCAAAGATGCATGAGCCTCGAAATATTCATGAGTTAAAAAGTCTCCAAGGAAAGTTAGCCTACTTGAGGAGATTCATCTCAAATCTAGCGGGGAGATGTCAACCATTCGGTCACCTCATGAAGAAAGGAGATCCTTTTAATTGGGACCAAACATGTAGCGATGCATTTAAAAATATCAAATCTTATCTAGCGAAACCTTTGGTTTTTGCAGCCCCTATACTTGGAAAACCATTGATACTCTACATTGCAGCACAAGAAAGGTCTTTAGGAGCCCTGTTAGCTCACGAGAATAGTGAAGGCAAAGAAAATTCTCTTTATTACTTAAGTAGAACGATGACGTCGAATGAGCTACATTATTCGCCAATTCAAAAGTTATGCTTGAAACTTGTCTTCTCGATTCAAAAGATGAAGCATTATTTTCAAGCTCATGTTGTCCGCCTTATTTCTAAAGCAAATTCCATCAATTTTGTTATGTCAAAACCTGTCCTTAGTGACCGACTAGAAAGATGGTACCTCCAATTTCAACAATAGAGATTGTGTACATCCCTCAAAAATCCGTGAAGAGACAAGCATTAGCAGATTTCTTGTAGACCATCCGATACGTGACGATTGAGAGTTAACTGATGAGCTTCCTTATGAAGATGCGATGTCTATTGAAATTCAACCTCCTTTGAAAATGTACTTTGATGGAGCTGCATATCATGGTGGAGCTGGCGCTAGCGTAGTATTCATCACTTCACATGAAGAGATTATACCATTATCCTTTACATTAAAACATTGGTGCTCTAATAATATCGTTGAAAACCAAGCGCTGATACTTGGACTTGATATGACCATCGACATGAAGCAATTACAACTACAAGTCTTTGATGACTCTCAGTTGGTGATCAACCAACTATTGAGAAATTATGAGGTGAAGAAACCTGAATTGCGCCCTTATCATGAATATGCTCAAAAGTTGATAGGATGGCTTGGAGAAGTAACCCTTCAACACGTGCGTAGAATGGAAAATAAAAAAAGCTGATGTATTGGCTGCCCTAACTTCAACACTAACCCTTCTTGATCAAACACAAGTTACTATTTGTCAAAAATGGATAGTACCACCACCAAATGAGGAAGAATATATTGAAAAGAAGCTTGAGCATCTCGTTGTCGTTCGCATAGGAAGATTGGAGACAACCCATTATTGACTACATGTGTTATGTGATACTTCCAGAAAATCCAAAGAGAAGGACTGACATTCGTCATCGTGCACCTCATTTCCTTTACTAAGAGGAAATATTATATAGAAGATCATTTGAGGGTGTACTATTACGATGTTTGGGAGAGGAAGAAACAATTCAAGCTCTACAAGAAGCATATTCTGGAACAAAACATCACTTTCACATAAAGAGGATGGGTTATTATTATCTATCCATGGTGAAGGATTGCTTAAATTATGCTCGGAGGTGTGATGCTTGTCAATTTAATGAGAATTTCATACATCAGTCGCCCGAAGTATTGCACCCAACTATCGCAACTTGGCCGTTTGACGCTTGAGGATTGGATATTGTGGGACCATTACCAAAGTCTTCTGGTGGACACTTGTACATCTTGGCTGAAATTGATTACTTTTCAAAATGGGCTGAAGTTGTCGCTCTTAAAGAGGTGAAGAAAGAGAATGTTGGAAATTTTATCCGAGTGAATATTATCAATGGCTTTAGCATCCCTCTCTCTATAATAACAAACAATGACAAGCTATTTGATAACAAGTTAATGAACAAGATTTGTGATCTCTTTGGCTTTAAGCATTGTAAATATTCTATGTATCATGATGCCTCCAATGGTCTTGCTGAAACATTCAACAAGACTGTTGACACCCAATTTTGACCGACCTTTGACCATGTTTAAGAATACTATTCAATTAAATACGTATTTTAAATTTTAAAATTTTTAGCAGACTTTGCTTGAAAATTATATATTTTAGTATGTTTTACTTTATAAAATTATCGTAAATATTATTAAAATATTTTAAAATTATTAATGAATTCCAAATATTTTAAAATTTAAATGATTTTCAATTATATAAAAATATTTTAATATATGTAGTATTTTAATTAAATAGTAATTCCTAGACTTTCCTTAAATTTTAAATTCTAGCCTATTCTATCATAATTTCTTTCAATTCTAGCAACTTCAATTAGAGTTTATTTCAATCATAGCCCCTCTTTCATTTCAATTCTAGCCAAATTTTATTGCAAATTTTAACCATTTCACATCCAACAAAATCTGATTTCTAAATGTCATCTTTTAATTCCATTCGTCCATTTAAATAAATAAATCCTAGATCAAATCCAAACCTTTATTTCTTATTAAATCAAAGTTGTGATTAAATTCCCTTTTCTTCTTGATTTCAATACACTAAAATCAAAACCTAAAAAATTTCTACTCTCTCTTCCTCCCCTCCCTCTCTCCAGCCGCTTCTCTCTCTCTCCCCCATCCTTCTCCCTCCCCTCTCCAGCCGCCTCCCTTCTCCCTTCTCTCTCCCTCTCCTCCATTTTTCCGGCGAGGGAGACAGCCGGACAGTGACCCAAGCAGCCCCGCTGCTCTTCTCTCTCTCTGCCATCCCTCTCCCCTGCTCCGACCAACCAGCAGCCACCGGAAGCAGCAGCTTCCCGTCGCTCGCCCTCTCTTCTCCTCCCTTCTCCGCCCTCTCCCCCTTCTTCACTTATTCTCCTTCTCTCTCCCCGTAGCAGCAGCTGCACGTAGCCAGCAGCCACCGGCAAGAGGCAGCCCTACCTCCTCACTCTCCTCGTCTCCTTTTCTACAGAAAGCAACAAGAAACAGCAGCTCCGGCCACCAGCCAGTAGCCGCTGGCAGCTTCCCTCTTCCTCGCCTAAACCCCGCTCTCCCGTCGTTCTCTCCTCCTCTCTTCCCCTCCCGTCTCTTCTCTTCCCCCTTTCCCTTCTCCTTCTTTTTTTTTGCAGGTTCCAGCAGCCATAGGACAGCCTCAACAAGCAGCCAGATGACCTCGACCCTCCCCCTCTCTTCTCCGATTTTCAGCAACTTCAACTCCAACTCCGGCAAGAACATATAGCGGATGTCGACAAATATCTTAAAGATTTTTGAGCTTAATAAAGACGGATCTTAACAGATCCGTCCAGGTAAGTTAATTGATTTTATACCCTCTACTTCAACTCTTTATTTTTTTAAGCTATGGTGGATGATTATGCAAGCAATCATAAGATATTATTATTATCTTTTGTCTATTTTAAGTTGTATGATTATCGTGTTAATTTATCAAATATATTTGGGTTGTTATTTAAATAGCCATGAACTAGTGATTATTCTGTACTTGATTATGCTTGCATTTTTCTGATACGGTAATTAATTAGTAGGTAGATGAATTTTTCCCTCTAGTTAATCCGTTTATTTATCTTATACGTTGTTCCTAACTCCCTTTTTTTTGTTATTAGTGAATATTTGTACAAAGATTGAATATTACATCTGGTGCATATCTTTCTTTGCTTATGAACTTGAGGTATTTTTATATAATATTATCTTGTGTTACCTTAAATTATTTTCTTTGCTAAGGGCATATTGTAGTATATCTGACTTCCCTAGTCATGTTAAAATTATTGATTTAGTCGTTTGTGAATATTTATTAATTCATCATTTGTCCTTACTTGTTGTCCCTTGGCTTTATTACAATCAAAATAGACTCTTATATGACCCTTCCTTGGTAAGTCTATATTTGATTTAGGTAAAATTAAATAAAAAAAAATTTGGTGTAATAATTTTACTCTTATGTGTATAATGTTAATTGATTTTTATTTCCTCAATTAAAATTAACCTTTTGATTATTCGTTTTTATATTTGGCAAAGAATACCTTTAAAATAATTATTTTGGACTCTTATTTATTTAAGGTAAAAGAATATTGTCTTCCTTACTTTATTCTTACTCTTTTTTTTAGTAATGAAATATTCTTTTTAAAAAAAATCTGATTTGTCTCTCCTTAAAAAATAAAATAAATAAATAATAATAATAATAATATTTCTCTTCCTAATTTATTCTTGCTTATATTTGGAAGTGATATATTTTTATTTTTGACTGATTTGAACCTCCTTTAAAATAAGGAAAACAGTATATTTAATTGATTCCTTTAAATATTTCTTTTCCTTATTTGTTTCCCTCTCTTTGCTATATAAATAAGACCCCTCCCTTCATTATTTCATCAACTCATACAATCATTCACTCTCAATCACAAACTCTCTCATCACTCTTCATTCTCTCATTGCTCTCTTGCTACTCTAAATACATTAAGATTCGGGTAAATATTCAAGTGTTCTTCTTTGCTATTTTGCTACTTTGTTCGAGTAAAAGTTGAATCAATTTGTTTTTGCTTAACTGGTTAGTATTCTTAACATTTACACTATCTTTACATTCACACATTTGTGTAAGCTATTGTCTGTTTTTTTTGTTTATGTATAGAATTCATCATTAAACAAATGCATATTGTCTCACCTTGACTAATAAGTGTGATTAGTTGTGTAGTTATTTGACTGCTTTGACAGGTTTCAAACTTGAAGTTCAAGTTGAAGATTAACCATGAAGAAAGATTTATTTGCTTATTTGAATCTATTTTTTATTCTTATTTTATTTATTCGAATGTTGTAACATTTGTAACCCAAAACATCATATATATAAATTTATTTGGGGGATCGTCTAGGGGAGGGGGATTTACATGCCTACTTGTCCATTATTTTTTTTTTGTATTTTTTTTAGAAATCATGCCTATAGGTTTATCTTTAACCACCTAGAATTATTGTTTGTAGGTGTTATAATCTAACCAATTTTTCAATTTTGCTTGGCGTTTTTGTTAATAAGTCTTAAAAAATAATAATAATAACTAGATTCCATTAATTTTTGAATGTTAAAATCAAATCATAATAATTTAGTAGGCTGATTAGGTGTTTTAATAATGTTATAACTTTTAGCATTGTCTTTTTATGTAGAAACCATGCCTAAGGATTAATCTGTTCATATCATTTAGATTTACAAAAATCATGCATATATGTGTTATTTTTTGAACACCTAGAAATTAATGTCTATAGGCTTGTAAATAACTTTTAACATATCCATAAAAAAATAAAATTTGTTTGTGCATATTTGTGCCCTCCCCCCAAAATTAGTTAATATTATTTACTTAGTAATCCTATTTGTCTTCTTGAAGATTTGCGCATTCATGATGCAACTTTATTGTTCTACTAGTTTTTTACTTACAAAGTTTTGCAACATAATTTTCTTAAAAGTCATTATTCAATCTCCCTTTAAAATTTTGGATTGATTATGACATTATTTATTATAAGCACTATCTCCTAATCTATCGTTAGTGGGAAAGTCAAAGGAACTATGAGGTCTAGTTCCAATTTTTAAATTAAACCGACGCATCCTCAGAAGTACCACCTGCCCATGAATTTCAAAAGGAATTATGTGTATTTATGTGTAAATATTTATGTGCCTACATGTAAACTAAATCTTTTATATCATTTTCAAAAACATAAACTATTTTTAGACCGACCTCAAATCATAAATTGTTTCTATGGTGGAGGAGCGCGATCAACAATATCGTGGCATCATCCCTATAAAGAAACAAACATTTTTTTAAAATAAAAATTCCTACTCAAAACTTATCAATTTTCAAACTTTACTTTCGCACATATTAATTGCTTCATATTTGCCAATTTTGTTTATAACATAGTCTCATAAGCTTAAAACTTGATTGTTTATTTATTGCTATAACTTAGCCTTGCAAGCTCAAATTAATAAAAAATAAAAAATAAAAAATAGGCCCAATTGTTTATAATTGTTATCACTTAGCAAGATTAAATAAAACTAATAAATGAAGTGACTCTGATTGCTAATTGTAACCCCCACATAGATTGCATGAGATACGGCCGGGACCCACGCTTGTGGACCTCGAGGGATGCCTAACACCTTCCCCTCGAGGTAATTTGAACCCTTACCCTAATCTTTGGCTCGTTGATAGGTGCCCTAACGCGCCTTAATTCGTTAGGTGACGACTCCAAACTCGAAATCCCAAAAGAGTTGTTAGGTCGTGCACAAAACCCGTTTTCTGCGAAAATGGGGCGCGACAGAATGACGACTTCGCTGGGGACATTAGGTTCTTACCATTACGTGTTAATTGCTTATTTATGTGGGGTTTATTTTATTTTTGTCATTTCATGATTTGTTAGGTGCTTACCATGTTTAGCTTATTTTGTTTCCTTATTTACTGTTTTCTCTCCATGTTCCATCCCTTTCCCTTTTCCTTAATTGTTTATTACCATGTTTCACATCTTCTCTTTTCCCTTATTTGCTTAATTACATGTTTAATCCCATACCTCTTTCTTTATTTGCGTAGTTTTTATATCTTTATATGTTTAATTACCTTTATTCATGCTTATTTATCTATTAATTGTTTATAAACTACCTATATATTACCGCTTTCCAATTTAGATGCTAAATGTTTATTGTTTTGATAATTGGCATCCTGCTCATACTTCCCCCAATTGAGACCCTCTTCCTTTTTTATTTTGTTCTCGTGATGTTGTGACTTTGCACCTCTCACAACTACTCCAATCCTATTCAAATACCCATTATAGAGAGCCGACATATGCGTGGACATAACAGATAGTTTTACTACCGCAAAGCCACGAGCCTCTCGCATAGAATCCCTTTCAAGTCCTTGTCAAGCCAACTCTTAGAAGTCCTGGTTAAGTCATACATGTTGCATAAGCCCTAGGTGGTTTGACCCTTGGTGTCAATCCACATAATTAGTAGTCACCCTCTCGTCTAAAGGGCCCCAACACCCTTAGACAAATTGCATATTTATGTGTCAACGTGATCATAATAATTAAATCAAGGCAACTTTGTCAAAATGGAGTTTAGAAGTCGTTTGTTACTTTGTTTGCAGAGTCATGGCTCACCCTCATTTTACCAACACACAAATTGTGGTCAAAGTTAATCCCATTTTGAAGACTTGGTTGGAAGATATTCAAAAAATCGAGAGTTAGAAGCAAATGAACTGTTAGGCGGCCTCACTGCTTTGAACCCTTCTGCACACCTGAATATTACGTATGGCTTTTAGAAGACATAGAGCATAGAGATTTGAGCGAAAGAGGTCTTCCTGGTTTTGGCGATGAAAAAGAGAGAAGATGGGCTCGCAACCTTCTCAACACCGACTATGACATTACCCAGAAATGAGGAAGCAGATTGTGCCTAACATTGGAGAGCAACATAATTGAAGTTCTTTTTTTTTGTTCTCTTTATTCCCCATGTGTTATCCCTAGACCTTTAGTTATCTCTAGATTGATGTAATAAATAGAATTTATTTCAATAATTGAAAGTCGTTTTATTGTCTAACTCCAAACTCCAATTGGCAAATAAGGCTTGAATTAATTACTGTGCATCACTTATGTGTCGCTTAGGCCTACGTCTGGCTCAACGAGGCTCTTTTGTATTTAGGGCGTTTATCTTAAATAACGTGTTTGATATCCCAATTTATGCAATGTTCTAACTTGGGTTTTATTTTTTTATTTTTTTTATTTTACCCTTTCCCAATGGTTGATCTGTAGACCTTAGTTTATCACAGGCAGTCAAATGATTCATTTCCTTCTCTCCCGAATGAGAATCGCAAAGGAAAAGTGAAAGCGACTAATGCTAAGGCTATGTGCAAAACTATTGAAAAAAGTGAGAAGTTGGTATCAAACCTTGATCAGAAAATAAAGAAGTTAGAAGAAGAGTTGTTGGACGTGCGCGAGTGGGCAAAGTTGTTACTCTCCGCCAATCCAACTTTGGAGACGAACATGGATATGTCACTTTTTGCAAGTCAAGTCACTCTCAAAAATTATCCTCCTCCAGATTACTCTACCTATCAAAGTCAACCAAGCTCCATTCAAATGCCTCCAAAGAATCCTCCGCAACATCATGCATATGCTCCTAAACCTCAACTCCTTACTTCACACCCGCATCACCCTACTATGCAAGCTCCTCAATACGAAACACCTCTGCACCAAGTTCCTTGGCATCATGCACCTCTCATGCAATTTCCAATCCCTACATATCAAATGTCTCTGTACCAAAGGCCTCCTATGCCATATCTTTTGGAACTACGTCAGACCTGATTCCCGTTTAAGAGAGGATACGTAGGCGCTCATATAGGGTTTGGTCTTACCATAATAAAACTTTCATTTTCCCCTTCTATTGATAACTAGGGCAGAATTTTTGAGAGGATCTCAAAATTCCATCAATATTTCTTCTTGCACATCTCCATACTAGGGCAGAATTTTTGAGTAAACTCAAAAATTCCATCAAAAACATCTTCTCAACAACTGGGCCAGAATTTTAAGAGGATCTCAAAATTGCTAAAAATCAAGACTGGGTAAAATTTTTTAAGAGAATCTCGAAAAATCCAACAGTCGAGCTACAACTACAACAGATCAGAATAACAGAAGTTCTACACTGTGGCAGAAATTTTGAGAAAATCTCAAAATTTCCGACAGTACTCCGAAGAGCATTCTATCAGACACCAAAGAAGCACGCTGTGCCAAATCATGGATATAGATCAACCTCCCCTTCAAACTAACTATTTTTCTTTGAATGTAGAAAATACAGGTACATATACAAAGGCAGTTTCAACAATCAACATACCACTTTTGAGCCCGACAAATGACAACAAGGTGAATGTCCAAGCTACTACATACCCTCATCATTCAATTATGAAGTTTCACTATGCCTGAGATCTAGGTTTGCATGAATACATTATGCCCAAGATCGCACTATGCTCGAGAATGCATCATAGCATGTGCCCGAAGAAATGCATCATTGCATTGTGCCCGAAGAAATGCATCATTGCATTGTGCCCGAAGATATACATCATTGCCTGTGCCCGAAGAAATGCATCATTGCATATGCCCGATAATGCATCATTGCATGTGCCCGATAATGCATGTGCCCGAAGAAATGCATCATTGCATTGCGCCCGAAGAAATGCATCATTGCATTGCACCCAAAGAAATGCATCATTGCATTGTGCCTTAAGAAATCCATTATTGCATGTGCTCGATACTGCATTTGCCCGAAGAAATGCATCATTGCATGTGCCCGAAGAAATGCATCATATGATGTGCTCGATATTGCATGTGCCCGAAGAAATGCATCATCGCATTGTTCCCGAGATTGCATTGAAGTTTGCATAAGATCAAGATTGCATCGTGCTCGAAGTTTACATGCACCCGAATCAAATCAAGTCACAAGAGTATCAACAGATGCCAAAAATAGATAAGCTCTCTTTACTCATTACTTATATCCCAAAGGCGTCATCCTCCAAAGGCATCATCTTTCATGGCCTGCGGACTTCATGCCATGGCATGAGGACTTATTTTATGCATATCATGTTCCTAAGGAATCATAGTCTTAAGGCATCATCCTCATGGCCTGCAGACATCATATCATTGCCTAAGGGTTTAATTTCTGTCTATCATGATCCGAAGGTGTCATAGTCTAAAGACATCATTTTCATGGCCTCCAGACAGTATTTTCATGGCCTGAGGATACATTTCGCGTATCATGGCCCTAGACATCATAGCCTAAGACATCATTTTGCATGGTCTTAAGGCAAACATTTATGGTCAATATGGGAAATTGCATCATGTTTACATATACCGCTTATTCTTCTCTAATTACTCTATTACAAGTTACAGTTATGCAGATTACAGACAAAGTCACCTTCTGAACGACTGTTCCCTTGCTTACACACAAAGGCTCCGACAAATTCTTGGCTACTCGAACTATCGTTTCGCTACTCATCTATCATTCAGGCTACCATGAATATATCTTCGGATTCAACTCGCCACTGTGACCTACTGTCTCTTCACTTAGGCTCGTCCGCCTTACAATGCGACATCTAGGCTCGTCCGCCTTACAATGCCACATCTAGGTTCGTCCACCTTAAAATGCGACATCTAGGCTCGTCCGCGTTACAATGTGACATCTAGGCTCTTCCGCCTTATAATAAGACATTTAGGCTCGTCCGCCTTAAAACGACATTTAGGTTTGTCCATCTTATAGGACATTTAGGCTGTCCGTCTTAAAAGGGACATCTAGGCTTGTTCGAATTATAAAATATTTAGGTTGTCCGCCTTAAAATGACGTTTAGACTCCTCTTACAACCAACATTTTTCTTATATTATTATATCTTTATAGTATCAAATCTATTGGAGTTTGACGTTATTCTTCAGAGATGGGTTTCAATCTTTCAAGAAGTTAAAGACTATCAAGGCTTGCACTACGTCTCAAATAGATACGCTTTTTATCACCCCTTGTCTATTTAGAACTCATATTTTATTATTATTGGTCAATACTTTATCTATTTATAAGCTAACATTTTATCTAGAATTTGCAGATATGATCGATCGCCCTTGATTACAATTATCATGCTATCATCTATCACAACGAAGACCCTATCAATTCTTCGTTTTTCATACTCCGAACCTTGCTCAAATGCTTATATCCTCACTCTATCATGCTTCTTCTCTATCACACTCTTCTAGCCTCTCAATCTCTCTTTTCTCGCTACTCTAATCTTATGCATTCAAGCCGATATCGTGCCTTTCAAATACCTTAGCGCCCTTTTAACTTTTAAGAGTTTCATTTGCTCTTGAATCTAGAACTACACACGACCTGATTCTCGTATAACCAGAGATATGTAGGCGACTTAAAACCAAAGTCTCGGTCGTACCCTTTTTCAACTCTATATCGTTTCAAATGACCCCACTGACATCTGTCGTCGGTCGGACAAAATCGGCTTCTAAGTCAACGTTGGTTGCCTGACAATTCATTCTTCATTCTCAATCAACCAAGGGGCAGCTGTTGACACCCAATTTTGACCGACCTTTGACCATGTTTAAGAATACTATTCAATTAAATACGTATTTTAAATTTTAGAATTTTTAGCCGACTTTGCTTGAAAATTATATATTTTAGTATGTTTTACTTTATAAATTTATAGTAAATATTATTAAAAAATTTTAAAATTATTAATGAATTCCAAATATTTTAAAATTTAAATGATTTTCAATTATATAAAAATATTTTAATATATGTAGTATTTTAATTAAATAATAATTCCTAGACTTTCCTTAAATTTTAAATTCTAGCCTATTCTATCATAATTTCTTTCAATTCTTGCCACTTCAATTAGAGTTTATTTCAATCATAGCCCCTCTTTCATTTCAATTCTAGCCAAATTTTATTGCAAATTTTAACCATTTCACATCCAACCAAATCTGATTTCTAAATGTCATCTTTTAATACCATTCGTCCATTTAAATAACTAAATCCTAGATCAAATCCTAACCTTTATTTCTTATTAAATCAACGGTTGTGATTAAATTCCCTTTTCTTCTTGATTTCAATACACTAAAATCAAAACCTAAAAAAATTCTACTCTCTCTTCCTCCCCTCCCTATCTCCAGCCGCTTCTCTCTCTCCCCATCCTTCTCCCTCCCCTCTCCAGCCGCCTCCCTTCTCTCTCCCTCTCCTCCATTTTTCCTGCGAGGGAGACAGCCGGACGGTGACCCAAGAAGCCGCGGTGCTCTTCTCTATCTCTTCCATCCCTCTCCCCCTTCTCCGACCAACCAGCAGCCGCCGGAAGCAGCAGCTTCCCGTCGCCCGCCCTCTCTTTTCCTCCCTTCTCCGCCCTCTCCCCCTTCTTCTGTTCTTCTCCTTCTCTCTCCCCGTAGCAGTAGCTGCACGCAGCCAGCAGCCACCGGCAAGAGGCAGCGGTACCCCCTCACTCTCCTCGTCTCCTTTTCTAGAGAAAGCAGCAAGAAACAGCAGCTCCGGCCACCAGCCAGCACCCGCTGGCAGCGTCCCTCTTCCCCGCCTAAACCCCGCTTTCCCGTCGTTCTCTCCTCCTCTCTTCCCCTCCCGTCTCTTCTCTTCCCCCTTTCCCTTCTCCTTCTTTTTTTTGCAGGTTCCAGCAGCCATAGGACAACCTCAACAAGCAGCCAGACGACCTCGACCCTCCCCTTCTCTTCTCCGATTTTCAGCAGCTTCAACTCCAACTCCGGCAAGAACATATAGCGGATGTTGACAAATATCTTAAAGATTTTTGAGCTTAATAAAGATGGATCTTAACAGATCCGTCCAGGTAAGTTAATTGATTTTATACCCTCTACTTAAACTCTTTATTTTTTTAAGCTATGGTGGATGATTATGCAAGCAATCATATGATATTATTATTATCTTTTGTCTGTTTTAAGTTGTATGATTATCGTGTTAATTTCTTATATATATTTGGGTTGTTATTTAAATTGCCATGAACTAGTGATTATTCTGTACTTGATTATGCTTGCATTTTTCTGATATGGTAATTAATTAGTAGGTAGATGAATTTTTCCCTCTAATTAATCCGTTTATTTATCTTATATGTTATTCCTAACTCCCTTCTTTTTGTTATTAGTGAATATTTATATAAAGATTGAATATTACATCTGGCGCATATCTTTCTTTGTTTATGAACTTGAGGTATTTTTATATAATATTATCTTGTGTTACCTTATATTATTTTCTTGGCTAAGGGCATATTGTAGTATATCTTTGACTTACCTAGTCATGTTAAAATTATTGATTTAGCCGTTTGTGAATATTTATTAATTCATCATTTGTCCTTACTTGTTGTCCCTTGGTTTTATTAAAATCAAAATAGACTCTTATATGATCCTTCCTTGGTAAGTCTATATTTGATTTAGGTAAAATTAAATAAAAAAAATTTGGTGTAATAATTTTACTCTTATGTGTATAATATTAATTGATTTTTATTTCCTCAATTAAAATTAACCTTTTTTTTATTCGTTTTTATATTTGACAACGAATATCTTAAAAATAATTCTTTTGGACTCTTATTTATTTAAGGTAAAAGAATATTGTATTCCTTACTTTATTCTTACTCTTTTTCTTAGTAATGAAATATTCTTTTTTTAAAAAAAATCTGATTTGTCTCTCCTTAAAAAATAAAATAAATAAATAATAATAGTATTTCTCTTCCTAATTTATTCTTGCTTATATTTGGAAGTGATATATTTTTATTTTTGGCTGATTTGAACCTCCTTTAAAATAAGGAAAACAGTATATTTAATTGATTCCTTTAAATATTTCTTTTCCTTATTTGTTTCTCTCACTTTGCTATATAAATAAGACCCCCCCCCCCCCCCCCCTTCATTATATCATCAACTCATACAATCATTCACTCTCAATCACAAACTCTCTCATCACTCTTCATTCTCTCATTGCTCTCTTGCTAGTCTAAGTACATGA